>NC_050572.1:6972293-7189793 GCF_013265735.2 Oncorhynchus mykiss | reverse complement strand
TCTTTGTTCTAATGTTGTAGAGCTGAGACCTGGCACAAGAAGTGCATACCGAACCACATCCTATTCCTTACCTGGGGATCCACTTTTAACCAGAAAGTAGGGAAAAGGGTGTGATTTAGGACATACTTAAAGAGATTTGTAGACGTTGGTTCATCTGTCCCTGGGTCTCCCTGGGAGGTCGTAGCATGTGGAATGACAGACACAGATACGCACGCACGCACGCACACACACACACACGCACAAACACGCAAACGCATGCACACACACACACACACACACACACACACACACACACACACACACACACACACACACACACACACACACACACACACACACACACACACACCTGTAAGTTCATGTGACATGTTGCTAATTAAGATGAAGAGTTCAAAGACTCCATCTTGTCAGCTGTCTTTAATTTAACTCATTTAGAGGACTCCATCTTGTCAACTGCGTTTAATTTAACTCCTTTAGAGGACTCCATCTTGTCAACTGTCTTAATTTAACTCCTTTAGAGGACTCCATCTTGTCAGCTGTCTTTAATCTATCTCCTTTAGAGGACTCTATCTTGTCAACTGTCTTTAATATCTCTCCTTTACAGGACTCCATCTTGTCAGCTGTCTTTAATCTATCTCCTTTAGAGGACTCCATCTTGTCAACTGTCTTTAATTTAACTCCTTTAGAGGACTCCATCTTGTCAACTGTCTTTAATCTATCTCCTTTAGAGGACTCTATCTTGTCAACTGCCTTTAATATCTCTCCTTTAGAGGACTCCATCTTGTCAACTGTCTTTAATTTAACTCCTTTAGAGGACTCCATCTTGTCAACTGTCTTTAATCTATCTCCTTTAGAGGACTCTATCTTGTCAACTGCCTTTAATATCTCTCCTTTAGAGGACTCCATCTTGTCAACTGTCTTTAATTTAACTCCTTTAGAGGACTCCATCTTGTCAACTGTCTTTAATCTATCTCCTTTAGAGGACTCTATCTTGTCAACTGCCTTTAATATCTCTCCTTTTGCAGGACTCCATCTTGTCAGTTGTCTTTAATCTATCTCCTTTAGAGGACTCCATCTTGTCGACTGTCTTTAATCTATCTCCTTTAGAGGACTCCATCTTGTCAACTGTCTTTAATCTATCTCTTTTAGAGGACTCCATCTTGTCAACTGTCTTTAATCTATCTCCTTTAGAGGACTCCATCTTGTCAACTGTCTTTAATCTATCTCCTTTAGAGGACTCCATCTTGTCAGCTGTCTTTAATCTATCTCCTTTAGAGGACTCCATCTTGTCAGCTGTCTTTAATCTATCCCCTTTAGAGGACTCCATCTTGTCAACTGTCTTTAATCTATCTCCTTTAGAGGACTGCATCTTGTCAACTGTCTTAATTTAACTCCTTTAGAGGACTCCATCTTGTCAACTGTCTTTAATTTAACTCCTTTAGAGGACTCCATCTTGTCAACTGTCTTTAATCTATCTCCTTTAGAGGACTCTATCTTGTCAACTGCCTTTAATATCTCTCCTTTACAGGACTCCATCTTGTCAGCTGTCTTTAATCTATCTCCTTTAGAGGACTCCATCTTGTCAACTGTCTTTAATTTAACTCCTTTAGAGGACTCCATCTTGTCAACTGTCTTTAATCTATCTCCTTTAGAGGACTCTATCTTGTCAACTGCCTTTAATATCTCTCCTTTAGAGGACTCCATCTTGTCAACTGTCTTTAATTTAACTCCTTTAGAGGACTCCATCTTGTCAACTGTCTTTAATATCTCTCCTTTAGAGGACTCTATCTTGTCAACTGCCTTTAATATCTCTCCTTTACAGGACTCCACGCACACACACACACACGCACAAACACGCAAACGCATGCACACACACACACACACACACACACACACACACACACACACACACACACACACACACACACACACACACACACACACACACACACACACACACCTGTAAGTTCATGTGACATGTTGCTAATTAAGATGAAGAGTTCAAAGACTCCATCTTGTCAGCTGTCTTTAATTTAACTCATTTAGAGGACTCCATCTTGTCAACTGCGTTTAATTTAACTCCTTTAGAGGACTCCATCTTGTCAACTGTCTTAATTTAACTCCTTTAGAGGACTCCATCTTGTCAGCTGTCTTTAATCTATCTCCTTTAGAGGACTCTATCTTGTCAACTGTCTTTAATATCTCTCCTTTACAGGACTCCATCTTGTCAGCTGTCTTTAATCTATCTCCTTTAGAGGACTCCATCTTGTCAACTGTCTTTAATTTAACTCCTTTAGAGGACTCCATCTTGTCAACTGTCTTTAATCTATCTCCTTTAGAGGACTCTATCTTGTCAACTGCCTTTAATATCTCTCCTTTAGAGGACTCCATCTTGTCAACTGTCTTTAATTTAACTCCTTTAGAGGACTCCATCTTGTCAACTGTCTTTAATTTAACTCCTTTAGAGGACTCCATCTTGTCAACTGTCTTTAATCTATCTCCTTTAGAGGACTCCATCTTGTCAATTGTCTTTAATCTATCTCCTTTAGAAGACTCCATCTTGTCAACTGTCTTTAATATCTCTCCTTTAGAAGACTCCATCTTGTCAACTGTCTTTAATATCTCTCCTTTAGAGGACTCCATCTTGTCAGCTGTCTTTAATATCTATCCTTTAGAAGACTCCATCTTGTCAACTGTCTTTAATATCCCTCCTTTAGAAGACTCCATCTTGTCAGCTGTCTTTAATATCTCTCCTTTAGAAGACTCCATCTTGTCAACTGTCTTTAACATCTCTTCTTTAGAGGACTCCATCTTGTCAACTGTCTTTAATATCTCTCCTTTAGAAGACTCCATCTTGTCAGCTGTCTTTAATATCTCTCCTTTAGGAGACTCCATCTTGTCAACTGTCTTTAATCTATGTCCTTTAGAAGACTCCATTTGGATGGATAGACTGTATGTATAAAATAAAGTATTCCTCTCCTCTCCTCCGCTGCTCTTCCTTGGCTTGTAGGGCTGGGAGATTGGACCTTACAGAGGATGGATTTCGCCTGCAGGGATCATACACTGTCTGTATGTGTCTGGCCTAGAAAGAGAAAGAGAGAGGGAGGGAAAACAGCTAGATAAAAAATGGAATGTACACGTACACAGTTTACATTCGGTATAATAGAGGTAGAGGAAATCTACCTAGCTCCCTCAACGTCACAGTACGTTATTAATAATGAAATCAAATCAACAATTACAGTTCATTATAAGGTAGCTAATCTGATATGTACACCATATGATTGTGCCATGTTAAGTATGACCTTACCAATATATAGTGGATAGTGTCTTGGTCACACCGTTGAATCAATACTATGTAATAGATCAGCAATGGTGACTGTGTGTGTGTGTGTGTGTGCGTGTGTGCGTGTGTGCGTGTGTGCGTGCGTGTGTGTGTGTGTTTGTGTGTGTGTGTAGACAGACAGAGAGAGAGACAAAAGATGACAGTAAGAGAGCGCGAGGAGATATAGAGAGTTAGTGTAATGTAACAGTTCATTTTTATTGTTTATTATCTACTTCACTTGCTTTGGCAATGTTTAATATATGTTCCCCATGATGAGAGAGAAAGAGAGAGACACAGAGAGACACAGAGAGACACAGAGAGAGAGAGAGAGAGAGAGAGAGAGACAGAGAGACACCGAGAGAGAGGGACAGAGAGAGAGAGACAGAGAGAGAGACAGAGAGAGAGACAGAGAGAGAGAGAGAGAGAGAGGGAGAGAGAGAGAGAGAGAGAGAGAGAGAGACAGACAGAGAGACAGAGAGACAGAGAGAGAGAGAGGTGCCATGCAGATGAGGAGGTGAGACAGGTCTTCAATAAATAACCCGGACCAGACAACATCAAGGGATAGCGTCTGAAGGAATACTCAGAAGAGCTCACATCTTCTTAACTCTGATAACCGCTCCCTCTCAGAGCACTGCAGGAATGTCCACCAGAGGTGTTGCCAGAGAATTGAATGTTAATTTCTCTACCATAAGCCGCCTCCAATATTGTTTTAGAGAATTTATCAGTATGTCCAACCGGCCTCACAACCGCGGACCACATGTAACCACGCAGGACCTCCACATCCGAATACATCACTTGCGGGATGGTCTGAGACCAGCCACCCAGACAGCTAATATATCTGTGGGTTTGCACAACCCAAAGAATTTCTGCACAAATTGTCAGAAACCATCTCAGGGAAGCTCAACTGCATGCTTGTTGTCCTCACCAGGGTATTGACCTGACGACAGTTCAGCGTCGTAACCTACTTCAGTGGGCAAACTCTCACCTTTGATGGCCACTTTCATGCTGGAGAACTGTACCAGGCAGATAGCAAACAACATGTGCCGATGTCAACGTTGTGAACAGAGTTCCCCATGGCGGTGGTGGGGTTATGCTATGGGCAGGCAATGAATAAGCTACAGACAATGAAGACAAAATAAAATTATCGATGGCAATTTGAATGCAAAGAGATAGCGTGATGAGATCCTGAGGCCCATCTTCGTTTCTATTCATCCGTCATCATCACCTCCTGTTCCAGCATGATAATGCATGGCCCCATGTCGCAAGGATCTATACACAATTCCTGGAAGCTGAAAATGTACCAGTTTTTCCATGGCCTGCATACTCACCAGACATGTCACCACCCATTGAGCATATTTGGGATGCTCTGGGTTGACGTGTACGACAGTGTGTTCCAGTTCCTGCCAATATCCAGCAACTTTGCACAGCCATTGAAGAGAAGTGGGACAACATTTCACACACCACAATCAACAGTCTGTTTAATTCTCTGATCCTTTGATTGGGTGGACAACATGTCAGTTCATGCTGCAAATCTCTGATGGGTTGGAGGACGTCCTCCGGAAGTTGTCATAATTACTATGTAAGTCTATGGAACGGGGTGAGAACCAAGAGTCTCCTAGGTTTTGTATTGAAGTCAATGTACCCAGAGGAGGACGGAAACTAGCTGTCCTCCAGCTACACCATGATGCTACCTTAAAGAGTGCTGTTGAGGATACTGTAGACCTTCATTGGAGTGTGTGTTTTAATAAAATATTTGGTCAAGTCAACATATTTAGAATACTTTTATCTAAAAAGGAGAACTTTTTTATATTTCACAATTTTTCTTTTTACAAAATTCACTGAGGAGGATGGTCCTCCCCTTTTTCCTCTGAGGAGCCTCCACTGGTGTACATCTTCCGGTTCCCCCCAAGGAACTGTCATCTCTCCAGGGTTATTCTAAACGTACACCAATGATCTGAGTGGCTCAGACGGGGACTGCTTGGCAGTGAAATATCCTCTACGGGATCGGTGTCCCTAAACCGGGACGGTTGTTGCTAACATGCGCTAATGTGACTAGAATGACGTTGTTAGTAACATCCAACTTTCCAGGACACAGACATGTCTTACATGCGCAGAAAGCTTCAATTCTTGTTAATCTAACTGCACTGTTCAATATACATTAGATATTACAGTGAAAAAAATACCATTCTATAGTTTGAAGAGACCAACAACACAAACCTTTTATCACGGCAACTGGTTTGATACATTCACCTCTGAAGGTAAATAATGTACTTACATTCAGTAATATTTCTCTGATTTGTCATCCTGATTGTCCCTGAGATAAAAATGTAGTATAGTTTTGTTTGATAAAATCAATTTTTATATTCAAATATAGGAACTGGGTTGTACAATTTGAACCCCTGCTGTTTTATTTGTATTATCTTTCACCATATCTATTGTGTTTTATTCTCAACTGTCTTTTCTCAACTGTGTTATATTCTCCTATGTTCATATCACAGTGTTTCCTTTCAAATAATATCAATAATATGCATATCCTTGCTTCAGGTCCTGAGCTACAGGCAGAAAAGATTTGGGTATGTCATTTTAGGCAGGAAAATGAAAAAAAGGGTCACTTAATAAAAGGATATGCAGATGACACCGCCCTTATCCACCTCTCAGATGACACCGCCTGTATCCACCTCTCAGATGACACCGCCTGTATCCACCTCTCAGATGACACCGCCTGTCTCCACCTCTCAGATGACACCGCCCGTATCCACCTCTCAGATGACACCGCCTGTATCCACCTCTCAGATGACACCGCCTGTATCCACCTCTCAGATGACACCGCCCTTATCCACCTGTCAGATGAAACCGCCCTTATCCAGCTGTCAGATGACACCGCCCTTATCGACCTCTCAGATGACACCGCCCTTATCTACCTGTCAGATGACACCGCCTTTATCCACCTCTCAGATGACACCACCTGTATCCACCTCTCAGATGACACCGCCTGTATCCACCTCTCAGATGACACCGCCTGTATCCACCTCTCAGATGACACCGCCTGTATCCACCTCTCAGGTGACACCGCCTGTATCCACCTCTCAGATGACACCGCCTGTATCCACCTCTCAGATGACACTGCCTGTATCCACCTCTCAGATGACACCGCCCTTATCCACCTGTCAGATGACACCGCCCTTATCCACCTGTCAAATGACACCGCCCTTGTCGACCTCTCAGATGACACCGCCCTTATCCACCTGTCAGATGACACCGCCCTTATCTACTTGTCAGATGACACCGCCTTTATCCACCTCTCAGATGACACCGCCTGTATCCACCTCTCAGATGACACCGCACTTATCCACCTCTCAGATGACACCGCCCTTATCCACCTCTCACATGACACCGCCTGTATCCACCTCTCAGATGACACCGCCCTTATCCACCTGTCAGATGACACCGCCTGTATCCACCTCTCAGATGACACCGCCTGTATCCACCTCTCAGATGACACCGCCTGTATCCACCCCTCAGATGACACCGCCTGTATCCACCTCTCATATGACACCGCCTGTATCCACCTCTCAGATGACACTGCATTTCCAAACAGAAGTAAACAAGGTTTGTGAATCATTACTGGTGCATTAACAAACTACCTCACAATCAAAATCATCAAAACAGAACAACTGATCATTGATTTCCAGAGGAAGGGAGACTCAGTGAGCCACGTAGTCCTGGGTGGTGAAAAGGTAGAGAGAGTGAGGAGTTTTAAGTGCTTGGGAACCGTCATGGACAGAACACTCTCTTTTAATGCCAACACTCAGAACATCAATAAAACATGCCAACAATGAATGGACCTCCTGCACAGACTGAGACAACTGAATGTTCAGACCAGGATACTGTCTAACTACAACACCAGACTGAGACAACTGAATGTTCAGACCAGGATACTGTCTAACTACTACACCAGACTGAGACAACTGACTGATCAGACCAGGATACTGTCTAACTACAACACCAGACTTAGACAACTGACTGATCAGACCAGGATACTGTCTAACTAGTACACCAGACTGAGACAACTGAATGTTCAGACCAGGATACTGTCTAACTAATACACCAGACTGAGACAACTGAAGGTTCAGACCAGGATACTGTCTAACTACAACACCAGACTGAGACAACTGACTGATCAGACCAGGATACTGTCTAACTACAACACCAGACTGAGACAACTGAATGTTCAGACCAGGATACTGTCTAACTACTACACCAGACTGAGACAACTGACTGATCAGACCAGGATACTGTCTAACTACAACACCAGACTGAGACAACTGAATGTTCAGACCAGGATACTGTCTAACTACTACACCAGACTGAGACAACTGACTGATCAGACCAGGATACTGTCTAACTACAACACCAGACTTAGACAACTGACTGATCAGACCAGGATACTGTCTAACTAGTACACCAGACTGAGACAACTGAATGTTCAGACCAGGATACTGTCTAGCTAATACACCAGACTGAGACAACTGAATGTTCAGACCAGGATACTGTCTAACTACAACACCAGACTGAGACAACTGACTGATCAGACCAGGATACTGTCTAACTACAACACCAGACTGAGACAACTGAATGTTCAGACCAGGATACTGTCTAACTACTACACCAGACTGAGACAACTGACTGATCAGACCAGGATACTGTCTAACTACAACACCAGACTGAGACAACTGAATGTTCAGACCAGGATACTGTCTAACTTCCGCAGCTGCCAAATGGAGAGTTTGCTGACATTCTGTTTCCTAGTACAGTGGGGTGTCAGTGGCCTGGTACGGTGGGGTGTCAGTGCCCTGGTATGGTGAGCTGTAATTGGCCTGGAAAGATGGGCTGTCAGTGGCCTGGTACGGTGGGCTGTCAGTGGCCTGGTACAGTGAGCTGTAATTGGCCTGGCAAGATGGGCTGTCAGTGGCCTGGTACGGTGGGGTGTCAGTGGCCTGGTACGGTGGGGTGTCAGTGGCCTGGTAAGGTGGGGTGTCAGTGGCCTGGTACGGTAGGCTGTCAGTGGCCTGGTACAGTGGGCTGTCAGTGGCCTGGAAAGGTGGGGTGTCAGTGGCCTGGTAAGGTGGGGTGTCAGTGGCCTGGTACGGTAGGCTGTCAGTGGCCTGGTACTGTGGGATCTCAGTGGCCTGGTAAGGTGGGGTGTCAGTGGCCTGGTACGGTAGGCTGTGAGTGCCCTGGTACAGTGGGCTGTCAGTGGCCTTGTACAGTGGGCTGTCAGTGGCCTGGTACAGTGGGCTGTCAGTGGCCTGGTACGGTGGGCTGTCAGTGGCCTGGTAAGGTGGGCTGTCAGTGGCCTGGTACAGTGGGCTGTCAGTGGCCTGGTACGGTAGGCTGTCAGTGGCCTGGTACGGTGGGCTGTCAGTGGCCTGGTAAGGTGGGCTGTCAGTGGCCTGGTACAGTGGGCTGTCAGTGGCCTGGTACGGTAGGCTGTCAGTGGCCTGGTACGGTGGGCTGTCAGTGGCCTGGTACGGTGGGCTGTCAGTGGCCTGGTACGGTAGGCTGTCAGTGGCCTGGTACGGTGGGCTGTCAGTGGCCTGGTACAGTGGGGTTTCAGTGGCCTCTGGTTAATAAAAGTACCATCAGGCAGACTGTGAACCTTGGATCCAAGCTCTGCGGGCTGGAGTGCTGGGGGGATTCAGGTCCTCTATGATAAATGGGCAAGGGACAAGGCCAAACGCATCACAGAGGACCCCAGCGGTGCCTGGGTTAAATCACGGAGGAAGCACCGCCTTTAAAACCTCCATATTACAACCTTAGTTGTGATAATTGTGATATTTGCTCTGTAACCTATTCGCTCATATCCCAGCCTGATATACAATACAATAAGGCCATGACAACAGTGGCGGAATAAATGAAACTACACATACGTTTGTTTCATCACAACACCGGAGAGTAACAACTGTCATCAAAGAAGATATTGCATGTTTCAAACAGTTATATAACCTGAAACATTTTAAAACCTCTTAAACCAGAGTCAATGTGCAGGGGGCACCGGTTAGTAATGAGGCTATATACAGGTGGTACCAGTACAGAGTCAATGTGCAGGGGGTACCGGTTAGTAATGAGGGTATATACAGGTGGTACCGGTACAGAGTCAATGTGCAGGGGGTACCGGCTAGTAATGAGAGTATATACAGGTGGTACCGGTTAGTAATGAGGCTATATACAGGGGGTACCGGTTAGTAATGAGGCTATATACAGGGGGTACCGGTTAGTAATGAGGCTAAATACAAGGGGTACCGGTTAGTAATGAGGCTATAGACAGGTGGTACCGGTACAGAGTCAATGTGCAGGGGGCACTGGTTAGTAATGAGGCTATATACAGGGGGTACCGGTACAGCGTCAATGTGCAGGGGGCACCTGTTAGCAATGAGGCTATATACAGGGGGTACCGGTTAGTAATGAGGCTATATACAGGGGGTACCGGTTAGTAATGAGGCTATATACAGGGGGTACCGGTACAGAGTCAATGTGCAGGGGGCACTGGTTAGTAATGAGGCTATATACAGGGGTTACAGGTTTGTCGAGTTAACATGTACAGTTAATTGAGTTAATTGAGGTAACGTGTACATGTAGGTAGAGTTATTAAAGTGACTATACATAGAGGACAAACAGCGAGTAGGAGTGGTGTAAAAAAGAATGGTGGGGGGGGGGGGGGGGTCAATGCAAATAGTCCTTGTAGCCATTTGATACATTTTTCCGCAGTCTTTTGCTGTTTTGGAGCCTTTTGGACCTAGACTTAAACGCTCCGGTACCTCTTGCCGTGCGGTAGCAGAGTGAACAGTCTATGACTTGGGCGGCTTGAGTCTTTCAAAAAAATATTGTCCTTTCCCCTGACACCGCCTGGTATAGAGGTCCTGGATGACCGGAGGCTTTGCCCCAGTGATGTACTTGGCCGTAGGCATTACTCTCTGTAGCGCCTTACGGTAGGATGCCGAGCAGATGCCATACCAGGCGGTGATGGAACCGGTCAGGATGCTCTCGATGGTGCAGCTGTAGAACTTTTTGAGGATCTGGGGACCCATGACATATATTTTCATTCTCCTGAGGGGGAAAAGGTTTTGTCGTGCCCTCTTCACGACTGGCTTGGTATGTTTGGACCATGAACGTTTGTTGGTGATGTGGACACGTCGATGTTAATGGGGGCCTGGTTGACCTTTTCTTGTGACAACAGGTCACAAATCTTGCTGCTGTGATGTCACACTGTTGTATTTCACCCACTAGATATGGATAATTTTGATATATTATCAAAATTGGGTTTGTTTTCCATTTCTTTGTGGATCTGTGTAATCTGAGGGAAATATGTTTATCTAATATGTTCATACATTTGGAAGGAGGATAGAAAGTGTGACTCAGTTTCCACCTAATTTTGTGGGCAGTGTGCACATAGCCTGTCTTCTCATGAGAGCCAGGTCTGCCTACGGCGGCCTTTTTCAATAGCTCTGTCTTTCTCTCTCTCTCTCTAAATATATATTATCTCTCTCTCTTTCTCTCTGTTCCAGTAACATGGATGTAGTAAAGATGACTTTGGGTCACATTCTCCCCTACCACATACACACACACACACACACACACACATACAAACACACACACACACAAACACACCAACACACACACAACCCATACACTGGCCAACCACTATTGAATATGCAAATCAACATCTGCTACAGACCCAATCTCAACCCTTGCCATGTGTGGTATGCTAATCTAGCCAACGCTATTGCCCTGTCTCCTCTCCTCTTCTCTTTTCTCTGTTCTCTGTTCTTCCTCCTCCTCTTCCCTCGCTCCCTTCACGTCTTCTTCTCCTCCCGACTCAATCTCCCTCTCACTGCGCCTGCCAAGGAAGTACCGATGAGGGAGAAACTCCCACTCTCTGTACCTGCCAAGGAAGTAAAGATGAGGGAGAAGAGAGAGAGAAGCGAGAGACGAGAAATAGACAGATGAGGTAGAGGAGAGGGAGAGGGGGGGAAGACTTCAAACAGGGTGTGATAATGATGTTGTTTCAGAGTGGTTTTACACACACACACGCAGTAGGGCAAATTAGCAGGAGAACAATAGACAGGGAATTACAGGAGAGATCGAGAGATGAGATTGAGAGATGAGAAAGAGAGATGAGATCGGGCGATGAGATCGAGAGATGAGATCGAGAGAGGAGATCAAGAGATGAGATTGAGAGATGAGATTGAGAGATGAGATCGAGAGATGAGATCGAGACATGAGATCGGGCGATGAGATCGAGAGATGAGATCGAGAGATGAGATCGAGAGATGAGATCGAGAGATGAGATCGAGAGATGAGATCGAGAGATGAGATTGAGAGATGAGATTGAGAGATGAGATCGAGAGATGCGATCGAGAGATGAGATCGGGCGATGAGATTGAGAGATGAGATCGAGAGATGAGATCGAGAGATGAGATCGAGAGATGAGATTGAGAGATGAGATTGAGAGATGAGATCGAGAGATGAGATTGAGAGATGAGATCGAGAGATGAGATTGAGAGATGAGATCGAGAGATGAGAAAGAGGGCGATGAGATCGAGAGATGAGATCGAGAGATGAGATTGAGAGATGAGATCGAGAGATGAGATCGGGCGATGAGATCGAGAGATGAGATCGAGAGATGAGATCGAGAGATGAGATTGAGAGATGAGATTGAGAGATGAGATCGAGAGATGAGATTGAGAGATGAGATCGAGAGATGAGATTGAGAGATGAGATCGAGAGATGAGAAAGAGGGCGATGAGATCAAGAGATGAGATCGAGAGATGAGATCGAGAGATGAGAAAGAGGGCGATGAGATTGAGAGATGAGATTGAGAGATGAGAAAGAGGGCGATGAGATTGAGAGATGAGATCGAGAGATGAGATCGAGAGATGAGAAAGAGGGCGATGAGATCGAGAGATGAGATCGAGAGATGAGATCGAGAGATGAGATTGAGAGATGAGATCGAGAGATGAGAAAGAGGGCGATGAGATCGAGAGATGAGAAAGAGGGCGATGGGACAGAGGAATGAGTGGGAAGGAAAGAGACAGAACTCCTTTTGGTGTTCCTCGTGTTCTCGTTAGGAAACCGTAGCTAGAGTCAGAGAAGAGTTAAGTTTGAGGTTTCTGTAGTCAGAGTAGAGGTAGGTTTGAGGTGTCTAGAGTCAGAGTAGAGGTAAGTTTGAGGTTTCTAGAGCCAGAGAAGAGTAGAGGTAGGTTTGAGGTTTCTAGAGTTGGAGTAGAGGTAGGTTTGAGGTTTCTAGAGTCAGAGTAGAGTTAGGTTTGAGGTTTCTGTAGTCAGAGTAGAGGTAGGTTTGAGGTTTCAAGAGTCAGAGTAGAGGTAGGTTTGAGGTTTCAAGAGTCAGAGTAGAGGTAGGTTTGAGGTTTCTGGAGTCAGAGTAGAGTAGAGGTAGGTTTGAGGTTTCTAGAGTCAGAGTAGAGGTAGGTTTGAGGTGTCTAGAGTCAGAGTAGAGGTAAGTTTGAGGTTTCTGGAGTCAGAGTAGAGTAGAGGTAGGTTTGAGGTTTCTAGAGTTGGAGTAGAGGTAGGTTTGAGGTTTCTAGAGTCAGAGTAGAGTTAGGTTTGAGGTTTCTGTAGTCAGAGTAGAGGTAGGTTTGAGGTTTCAAGAGTCAGAGTAGAGGTAGGTTTGAGGTTTCAAGAGTCAGAGTAGAGGTAGGTTTGAGGTTTCTGGAGTCAGAGTAGAGTAGAGGTAGGTTTGAGGTTTCTAGAGTCAGAGTAGAGGTTGGTTTGAGGTTTCTAGAGTCGGAGTAGAGGTAGGTTTGAGGTTTCTAGAGTCAGAGTAGAGGTAGGTTTGAGGTTTCTAGAGTCAGAGTAGAGTTAGGTTTGAGGTTTCTAGAGTCGGAGTAGAGTTAAGTTTGAGGTTTGAAGTTTGTGATATTTCACAGTTCCCAGCAGTTGTACCGACATTCCGACAACTCATCAACGGTAATGAGCTTGGGGTTTGGCACCTTCTCTGCTTGAGCTTGTTGTGACAAAGTATACACACACACACACACACACACACACACACACACACACACACACACCATAACACATTAGCATTAAGATGCGGAGCCAGAGTGAAGATGGATAACGTCCCATTTCGGGGAAAATCGTTCTCATTCCAAATCATTGAGTGTATCTTGATATCTAAAGCTTTTTCCTCCAAATGTGGAGGAATGTTGAACACTTTCCTAATTGCATCTCCACCTAAAAATGTCGTTCTCTTAGAAAAACCTTTATTTCAATTTTTTTTATACATATGTGTTGTGTTGTGTGTGTAGTTGATCTGTCAGCCTGTACACACCAGTCACAGTGTTAAACTAAAGGGCCCTAACTGGGTCAGTGAACAATTCAGTAGCTTTTTGGGGGGGAAGAGAGACACTTACAATAACTCCTCCTGGGAGAGAGGTCTGGAACCTGGTCTGCACACACCTACACGCACACACACATGCACATGCACGCGCACAAGCAGACACACACACTAGAATGACATTTGGTCCTAAACAGAGAGTACACAGTCGCAGAATGGCAGAATACCTGACCACTGTGACAGACCCTAAATTAAGGGAATCTTTGACTATGTCAAAGAACTCCGTGAGCATTTCTTTTGAGGAAGGCGGCCAAAGGCAGACCTGACTCTCAAGAGAAGACAGGCTATTGGAAAGAATTTTTAAAAAACAGAGCAAACTAAAATGCTATTTGGCCGAAAAACAGAGAGCACACAGTGGCAGAATACCTGACCACTGTGACTGACCCAAACTTAAGGAAAGCTTTGGCTACGTTCAGACTCAGTGAGCATAGCCTTGCTATTGAGAAAGGCCGCCGTAGGCAGACATGGCTCTCAAGAGAAGACAGGCTATGTGCTCACTGTCCACAAAATGAGGTGGAAACTGAGCTGCACTTCCTAACCTCCTGTCCAATGTTTGACCATATTGGAGAGACATATTTCCCTCAGATTACACAGATCCACAAAGAATTTGAAAACAAATCAAATGTTGATAAACTCCCATATCTACTGGGGGAAATTCCACAGTGTGCCATCACAGCAGCAAGATTTGTGACCTGTTGTCACAAGAAAAGTTCAACCAGTGAAGAACAAACACCATTGTAAATACAACCCATATTTATGTTTATTTATTTTCCCTTAAGTACTTTAACTATTTGCACATAATATGACAATTAAAATGTCTTAATTATTTTGGGAACTTTTGTGAGTGTAATGTTTACTGTTAATTTCTAATTGTTTATTTCACTTTTGTTTATCTGTCCCACTTACTCTGGCAATGTAAACACATTGTATGTTTCCCAGGCCAATAAAGCCCATTAAATTGAAATTGAATTAAGAGAGAGATTACAATGTCTTCAATTTAAACAGCTCAGTTGGTTTAGCAGATCCTGAAGTATTTCATCGTTACTTTTCCTGATCAACCAGAATAGATTTGAGATGAGATCACATCAAGAGGAACTGTTTAATCAAGGGCCTATTAACACACAACCAGGGAGGGGATTAACATTTTCTACAGCACATTGTCTCTCCATAGGATTACACCATTCACCCCTAAAACTACAAACGGACATTTAGCAGATGCAGTTTGTATGCTTGCGTATCACAAATGATCATTTACGACTGGGGCTCTCCTCCTCTTTCTGACTGTCTCTGTCTCATTACCCCTCCTCCTATTTCTGACTGTCTCTGTCTCATTATATCTCCTCTTTCTGACTGTCTCTGTCTCATTACCCCTCCTCCTATTTCTGACTGTCTCTGTCTCATTATCTCTCCTCTTTCTGACTGTCTCTGTCTCATTATCCCTCCTCCTCTTTCTGACCGTCTCTGTCTCATTACCCCTCCTCCTCTTTATGACTGTCTCTGTCTCATTATCCCTCCTCCTCTTTCTGACCGTCTCTGTCTCATTACCCCTCCTCCTCTTTATGACTGTCTCTGTCTCATTATCCCTCCTCCTCTTTCTGACCGTCTCTGTCTCATTACCCCTCCTCCTCTTTATGACTGTCTCTGTCTCATTATCCCTCCTCCTCTTTCTGACCGTCTCTGTCTCATTACCCCTCCTCCTCTTTATGACTGTCTCTGTCTCATTATCCCTCCTCCTCTTTCTGACCGTCTCTGTCTCATTACCCCTCCTCCAATTTATGACTGTCTCTGTCTCATTATCCCTCCTCCTCTTTCTGACCGTCTCTGTCTCATTACCCCTCCTCCTCTTTATGACTGTCTCTGTCTCATTATCCCTCCTCCTCTTTCTGACTGTCTCTGTCTCATTACCCCTCCTCCTCTTTATGACTGTCTCTGTCACATTACCCCTCCTCATCTTTCTGACTGTGTCTGTCTCATTACCCCTCCTCCTCTTTCTGACTGTCTCTGTCTCATTACCCCTCCTCATCTTTCTGACTGTGTCTGTCTCATTACCACTCCTCCTCTTTCTGACTGTCTCTGTCACATTACCCCTCCTCTTTCTGACCGTCTCTGTCTCATTATCCCTCCTCCTCTTTATGACTGTCTCATTACCCCTCCTCCTCTTTCTGACTGTCTCTGTATCATTATCCCTCCTCCTCTTTCTGACCGTCTCTGTCTCATTACCCCTCCTCCTCTTTCTGACTGTCTCTGTGTCATTATCCCTCCTCCTCTTTCTGACCGTCTCTGTCTCATTATCTCTCCTCCTCTTTCTGACTGTCTCTGTGTCATTATCCCTCCTCCTCTTTCTGATTCTCTCTGTCTCAGTACCCCTCCTCATCTTTCTGACTGTGTCTGTCTCATTACCCCTCCTCCTCTTTCTGACTGTCTCTGTATCATTATCCCTCCTCCTCTTTCTGACCGTCTCTGTCTCATTATCTCTCCTCCTCTTTCTGACTGTCTCTGTGTCATTATCCCTCCTCCTCTTTCTGACTGTCTCTGTCTCATTACCCCTCCTCCTCTTTCTGACTGTGTCTGTCTCATTATCTCTCCTCTTTCTGACTGTCTCTGTCTCATTATCCATCCTCCTCTTTCTGACCGTCTCTGTCTCATTATCTCTCCTCCTATTTCTGACTGTCTCTGTCTCATTATCTCTCCTCTTTCTGACTGTCTCTGTCTCATTATCCCTCCTCCTCTTTCTGACCGTCTCTGTCTCATTACCCCTCCTCCTCTTACTGGCTGTCTCTTTCTCATTATCCCTCCTCCTCTTTCTGACTGTCTATGTCTCATTATCTCTCCTCCTCTTTCTGACTGTCTCTGTCTCATTACCCCTCCTCCTCATTATCTCTATCTCTCAACACTTCCTCTTCTCCACAATCTACCTCTCTCTCTCTCTCTCTCTCGTTCTCTCTCTCTCTCTCTCAAATAGCACTGTAACAGTATTCCAAATGCAATCTATACGTATATATATCTATCGACACCAGATCACACAAGAAACACAAGGAGTGATAGGTACAGCAGTAGATACAATTAGACTGAACCATGTCAACAATCCAGTATATAAATAAATATACGCTGTCTATAAACAATGTAACTAAAATACAATGTTCAGTAGCAGAAATATTAGAAAGAGCTCTGTCGATAATACAGTATTCACTGTAAACACACACTACAAAACCACATAGCAAAACGTATAGAATTGCAGGAAATTAGATTCCGGGTAGTGTATGTATGTGAGTGCTGTGTGTAGACAGTATGGACAATAAATATGCGAAGAGTTTTATAGGATGAGCCATACATATGTGTATAAAATGTGTAAAACAGTATGTAAACATTTTTTAAAGTGACTAGCAGTCTCTAAGGTGCAGAGTAGAGTACCAGGGTGGTAGCCAGTTAGTAACAGTGACTAAGTTCAGGGCAGGGTACAGGCAGCTTAGTAACAGTGTCTAAGTTCAGGGCAGGGTACAGGCCGCTTAGTAACAGTGTCTAAGTTCAAGGCAGGGTACAGGCCGCTTAGTAACAGTGTCTAAGTTCAGGGCAGGGTACAGGCCGCTTAGTAACAGTGTCTAAGTTCAAGGCAGGGTAGAGGCAGCTTAGTAACAGTGTCTAAGTTCAGGGCAGGGTACAGGCCGCTTAGTAACAGTGAATAAGTTCAGGGCAGGGTACAGGCCGCTTAGTAACAGTGTCTAAGTTCAAGGCAGGGTACAGGCCGCTTAGTAACAGTGAATAAGTTCAGGGCAGGGTACAGGCCGCTTAGTAACAGTGTCTAAGTTCAGGGCAGGGTACAGGCCGCTTAGTAACCGTGACTAAGTTCAGGGCAGGGTACAGGCCGCTTAGTAACAGTGAATAAGTTCAGGGCAGGGTACAGGCCGCTTAGTAACAGTGACTAAGTTCAGGGCAGGGTACAGGCCGCTTAGTAACCGTGACTAAGTTCAGGGCAGGGTACAGGCCGGTTAGTAACAGTGACTAAGTTCAGGGCAGGGTACAGGCCGGTTAGTAACAGTGTCTAAGTTCAGGGCAGGGTACAGGCCGCTTAGTAACAGTGTCTAAGTTCAGGGCAGGGTACAGGCCGGTTAGTAACAGTGTCTAAGTTCAGGGCAGTGTACAGGCCGCTTAGTAACAGTGAATAAGTTCAGGGCAGGGTACAGGCCGCTTAGTAACAGTGAATAAGTTCAGGGCAGGGTACAGGCCGCTTAGTAACAGTGAATAAGTTCAGGGCAGGGTACAGGCCGCTTAGTAACAGTGAATAAGTTCAGGGCAGGGTACAGGCCGCTTAGTAACAGTGAATAAGTTCAGGGCAGGGTACAGGCCGCTTAGTAACAGTGTCTAAGTTCAGGGCAGGGTACAGGCCGCTTAGTAACAGTGAATAAGTTCAGGGCAGGGTACAGGCCGCTTAGTAACAGTGAATAAGTTCAGGGCAGGGTACAGGCCGCTTAGTAACAGTGTCTAAGTTCAGGGCAGTGTACAGGCCACTTAGTAACAGTGACTAAGTTCAGGGCAGGGTACAGGCCGCTTAGTAACAGTGTCTAAGTTCAGGGCAGGGTACAGGCCGCTTAGTAACAGTGACTAAGTTCAGGGCATGGTACAGGCCGCTTAGTAACAGTGACTAAGTTCAGGGCAGGGTACAGGCCGCTTAGTAACCGTGACTAAGTTCAGGGCAGGGTACAGGCCGGTTAGTAACAGTGACTAAGTTCAGGGCAGGGTACAGGCCGGTTAGTAACAGTGTCTAAGTTCAGGGCAGGGTACAGGCCGCTTAGTAACAGTGTCTAAGTTCAGGGCAGGGTACAGGCCGGTTAGTAACAGTGTCTAAGTTCAGGGCAGTGTACAGGCCGCTTAGTAACAGTGAATAAGTTCAGGGCAGGGTACAGGCCGCTTAGTAACAGTGAATAAGTTCAGGGCAGGGTACAGGCCGCTTAGTAACAGTGAATAAGTTCAGGGCAGGGTACAGGCCGCTTAGTAACAGTGAATAAGTTCAGGGCAGGGTACAGGCCGCTTAGTAACAGTGAATAAGTTCAGGGCAGGGTACAGGCCGCTTAGTAACAGTGTCTAAGTTCAGGGCAGGGTACAGGCCGCTTAGTAACAGTGAATAAGTTCAGGGCAGGGTACAGGCCGCTTAGTAACAGTGAATAAGTTCAGGGCAGGGTACAGGCCGCTTAGTAACAGTGTCTAAGTTCAGGGCAGTATATTAGACTTAAAAAGATAATCAACCGCTGATATATTCACTGTTTACCAGGGGGCAGGGCTACCACTGTAAGGCTAATCTGAAGAGGGTGCTGGCTAAGGCCAAAACTGGTGAGTGCAGATGGTATAGGGATATTGTTATTGTTATCGACGTCGGAACCAATGATGTTAGGATGAAATAGTCAGAGGTCACCAAGCGCAACGCAGCTTCAACGTGTAAATTAGCTAGAAAAATGTGTCGGCATCGAGTAATTGTCTCTGGCCCTCTCCCAGTTAGGGGGAGTGATGAGCTCTACAACAGAGTTTCACAACTCAAACGCTGCTTGAAAACTGCCTCTCCCAAAATATAGAATTTGTAGATAATTTGCCCTCTTTCTAGGACTCACCCACAAGCAGTTCCAAGTATTTCTCTACACTAGCAATAGTCTGCTAAATATGTGTATGTGACCAATAAAATTGGATTTGAACAGGATCAAGCCTGTGACGGACTCCATCCTAGCACGAGGGGTGCTCTCATCATATCTGTCAACATAGACCGGGCTCTAACTCCTCAAGCTCCACAGTGAGACAGGGTGCAGGCCAAGCAGCAGGCTGTTAGAATGCCTGCCAGCTTAGTGGAGTCTGCCACTAGCACAGTCAGTGAAGTCAGCTTTGGTTTCCCCATTGAGACCGTAACTGTGCCTCGATCTAGGTCGGCAAAATCTAAACATGGCGGTGTTGGCCTTAGTAATCTCACCGGAATAAAGACCTCTTCCATTCATTTTTTAAAGAGACTGTGATAATACCTCACAACTCAAAATAGGACTACTTCATGTTAGATACTTCTCTTCCAAAGCAGGCACAGTCAGTTAACTAACTACTGATCATAACCTTGATGTGATTGGCCTGACTGAAATATGGCTTAATTAGCCTGAAGAATTTAATGAGTTAAATAATCTTCCAGGTTACACCAGTGACCATATCCCCCGCACATCCCACAAAGGCGGAGGAGTTGCAAAATTTTTTTTTAAATTGCAAAATCCATATTACAAAAATTAAAAATTAGCAGCTTTAAAAATATGTATACACTGCTCAAAAAAATAAAGGGAACACTTAAACAATAAAATGTAACTCCAAGTCAATCACACTTCTGTGAAATCAAACTGTCCACTTAGGAAGCAACACTGATTGACAATAAATTTCACATGCTGGTGGAAATTATAGGCAATTAGCAAGACACCCCCAATAAAGGAGTGGTTCTGCAGGTGGTGACCACAGACCACTTCTCAGTTCCTGTGCTTCCTGGCTGATGTTTTGGTCACTTTTGAATGCTGGCGGTGCTTTCACTCTAGTGGTAGCATGAGACGGAGTCTACAACCCACACAAGTGGCTCAGGTAGTGCAGCTCATCCAGGATGGCACATCAATGTGAGCTGTGGCAAGAAGGTTTGCTGTGTCTGTCAGTGTAGTGTCCAGAGCATGGAGGCGCTACCAGGAGACAGGCCAGTACTTCAGGAGACGTGGAGTAGGCCGTAGGAGGGCAACAACCCAGCAGCAGGACCGCTACCTCCACCTTTGTGCAAGGAGGAGCAGGAGGAGCACTGCCAGAGCCCTGCAAAATGACCTCCAGCAGGCCACAAATGTGCATGTGTCTGCTCAAACGGTCAGAAACAGACTCCATGAGGGTGGTATGAGGGCCCGACGTCCACAGGTGGGGGTTGTGCTTACAGCCCAACACCGTGCAGGACGTTTGGCATTTGCCAGAGAACACCAAGATTGGCAAATTCGCCACTGGCACCCTGTGCTCTTCACAGATGAAAGCAGGTTCACACTGAGCACGTGACAGATGTGACAGAGTCTGGAGACGCCGTGGAGAACGTTCTGCTGCCTGCAACATCCTCCAGCATGACCGGTTTGGCGGTGGGTCAGTCATGGTGTGGGGTGGCATTTCTTTGGGGGGCCGCACAGCCCTCCATGTGCTCGCCAGAGGTAGCCTGACTGCCATTAGGTACCGAGATTAGATCCTCAGACCCCTTGTGAGACCATATGCTGGTGCGGTTGGCCTTGGGTTCCTCCTAATGCAAGACAATGCTAGACCTCTTGTGGCTGGAGTTTGTCAGCAGTTCCTGCAAGAGGAAGGCATTGATGCTATGGACTGGCCCGCCCGTTCCCCAGACCTGAATCTAATTGAGCACATCTGGGACATCATGTCTCGCTCCATCCACCAATGCCACGTTGCACCACAGACTGTCCAGGAGTTGGCGGATGCTTTAGTCCAGGTCTGGGAGGAGATCCCTCAGGAGACCATCCGCCACCTCATCAGGAGCATGCCCAGGCGTTGTTGGAAGGTCATACAGGCACGTGGAGGCCACACACACTACTGAGCCTCATTTTGACTTGTTTTAAGGACATTACATCAAAGTTGGATCAGCCTGTAGTGTGGTTTTCCACTTTAATCCAGACCTCCCTGGGTTGATACATTTGATTTCCATTGATCATTTGTGTGTGATTTTGTTGTCAGCACATTTAACTTTGTAAAGAAAAAAGTATTTAATAAGAATATTTCATTCATTCAGATCTAGGATGTGTTATTTTAGTGTTCCCTTTATTTTTTTGAGCAGTGTATTAAAACTGTTACGCACCAACTCAATGCTGAAGATAAATAATGTATATGCTCCAGTCGGGTTTAAGAACTGAGACTGGACTTGTGAAGGTGGTGAATTACCTTTTAATGCATCTGTCTTCATGCTTCTAGAACTTAGTGCCGCCTTTGACACTATCGATCACCACATTCTTTTTGGAATGGTTGGAAACCCTAATTGGTCTACACAGAAAAGTGAAAGAAACTGAAGAGAACGTCTGAAATCACAAGAGGTGAAACAAGCAGTGCACCCTTATCTGTCGGAAAGATATAAGTTAGTATCTGGATGGTTTGTCCTCTGTCAAATCAATTGTAAGTTTAAGGTGTTCCTCAAGCTTTCATTTTTAAGACCCATATTGTTTTTGTATTTTACTTCTTGATAATGTCATTTGGAAACACAATGGTAACGTTCAATGCGATGCGGAAAACACACATACATTTCGATGAAACATGATGAAGCCCAAAACTTCCCTACCCTGGAAGCCTGTGTTTCAGACAGAAGGAAGGGGAAACAAAAGAGATATGCTTTTTGATGTGATAATGAATCTTGCAGGTTGTACCGTCGTCTCAAATAAAACTGTGAAGGACCTTGAAGTTACTCTGGATCTTCATAACATTGCAAAAATCAGAAACCTTTTTGTCCAAAAACTATGCAGAAAACTAACCCATGCCTTTGTCACTTCGAGATTAGACGGCTGCAATGCTCTACTCTCCGGATACCCCGATAAAGCACTAAATATACTTCAGTAAGCTAAATAGAACTGCTAGAATATTGACTACAAAAAATGTTTCAGCAAATTACTTCAATGCTAGTCTCTCTACATGGGCTTCCTGTTAAGGCTAGTGCTGATTTTAAGGTTTTACTGCTAACCTACTGCTGGACTTACTCCTTTAACCACCTCTCCAATTTGGTCCTTGCTGTCTCTGCCTGGCTCCCTTCTCTCCACTGGGATTCTCTGCCTCTAACCCTATTACAGGGCCTGACTCTCTGCTTATTAGTGCTCTTCCATGCCGTCCCTAGGAGTGGTGCATCATGCCGTGCCAGGCTTTTTTTCGTTGTACCCGACTTGAGTAGGTTGAGTCACTGAAGTGATCTTCCTGTCCAGTTGTGTGCCTCCTTGGGCTCGTGCGGCGGAGGAGATCTTTGTGGGCTATACTCAGCCTTGTCTCATGGTAGTAAGTCGGTGGTCTGTTGATATCCATCTAGTGGTGTGGGGGCTGTGCTTTGGTAAAGTGAGGGGGGTTATATCCTGTCTGGATTTCCCTGTCCGGGGGTATCATTGCATGCGGCCACAGTGTTCCCCGACCTCCCCTGTCTCAGCCTTCATTATCAATGCTGCAATAGTCTATGTGCCAGGGGCTAGGGTCAGTCTGTCCTATCTGGTGAAATTATCCTGTCTTTAACTGGTGCCCTTGGTGAACTTAAGTATCCTCTCTCTAATTCTCCCACCTCTCTCTCTCTCTAATTCTCTCTCTCTCTATCTCGGAGGACCTAAGCCCTAGGACCATGCCTCAGAACTACCTGGCCTGATGACTCCTGGCTGTACCCAGTCCACCTGGTCATGCTGCTGATCCAGTTTCAACTGTTCTGCCTGTGGCTATGGGATTTTGACCTGTTCACCAAACATGTCAACTTGTCCGGGACCTGATGTTTTCGACCCTCTCTCTCTACCGCACCTGCTGTCTCGACCTCTGAATGCTCGGCAATGAAAATCCAGCTGACATTTACTCCTGAGGTGCTGACCTGTTGCACCCTCTACAACTACTGTGATTATTATTTGACCCTGTTAGTCATCTATAAACATTTTAAAGATCTTGATGAACATTCTGGCCATAATGGCCATGTACTCTTATAATTTCCACCCGGCACAGCTAGAAGAGGACTGGCCACCCTCCAGAGCCTGATTCTTCACTAGGTTTCTGCCTTTCTAGGGAGTTTTTCCTAGCCACTGTGCTTCTAAATCTGCATTGCTTGCTGTTTGGGGTTTTAGGCTGCGTTTCTGTACAGCACTTTGTGACATATGCTGATGTAAAAACTGTTAAAATAAATGTGATTTGATTTGATTCTAGAACAGGCTGTCGCTCGGGTGGCTGAGGTCCTTGTTGATCTTGGGCTTCCTGTGACACTGGGTGCTGTAGATGTCCTGGAGGGCAGGCAGTGTGCCCCCAGTGATTTATTGGACTGACCGCAGCACCTTCTGGAGAGCCCTGTGGTTACGGACGGTACAGTTGGCGTACCAGGCGGGGATACAGCCCAACAGGATGCTCTCAATGGGAGCATCTGTAAAAGTTTGTGAGGGTCGTAGGGGCCAAGCTGAACTTCTTAAGCCTTCAGAGGTTGAACAGGTACTGTGACACCTTCTCCAAGACACTGTCTGTGTGAGCATACCATCAGGTCCTCAGTGATGGGCACCCCGAGGGACTTGATGCTTATGACAATCTCCACAGCTGACTCTCTCTCTCCCCCTTCCCAATCTCTCCCTCTCTCTATAGGTTGTTGCTGTAGTGTCTCTGAGGCGTCACTACAGTACCTGGTTTGAATCCAGGCTGTTTCACATCCGGCCGTGATTGGAAGTCCCACAATTGGCCCAGCATTGTCCGGTTTTGGCCGGGGTAGGCCGTCATTATAAATAAGAATTATGTTAACTGACATGCCTATTTAAATAAAGGTTACACCCACCACATCACACTGACCAAAACGTTATTTTGTTGGCCCTCACGTATGTCCCGATTACCACTAAAACATCAAAACCTATTTATTTCACTTACTTGCTGTGATGTTTCATTGTTCATTTGTTCAGTCGTTTCATTCTCAACCAGGATTTCTATGGAACGCCGTTTGGGTCTTTGCTAAGGAACGCCGTTTGGGTCTTTGCGTGTCAAAATATATACTATTTAATACCATTTGACGTGTGAATTAAGCTTGTTGAATATGACTGCATGTCACATAAAACTTGCATTCCTTAATTTTTTACATAGTTATTACACATTGATTACACTATCACTCATATTTCATATGTTACAACGATTCATCGATGCGTATGGTATGATGCTGTATGCTATGATGCTGTATGCTATGATGCTGTATGCTATGATGATGTATGCTATGATGCTGGTAAAGTTGTCTCGCGCACCTACAGTGATGGTAATTTAAAGAAGCTAGCTAGCGCATGGATGCAAACAATGTTCTTCCCCAAAAAACATATTAAAACGACATAATCTATTTCAGTAGCTATCGTTAGCTATCTAATTATATTGCTAGATTTCATCATCTAAAACAACCCTAATTTATAAGAATAATGGTGGTCGGACCCATCTATGTGAAGCTAGCCACAATAAGGATTAGCCACAATGGTGGACTTGGCAGTTAGCCTTCAAAATAAAGGTATGGCATAATTAAACTATTTGTATTCATTTGCATCACTGTCAATTACATAATTTTATTTTGAAGGCATACCGCAAATTCCACTTTTCTCCCTAATCCTTATTGTAGCTAGCTTCACAACACATAACCCAGTCCGGACCAGCCTCACTAGCCAGATGAAGTTAGCTGGCTGCTTAAAGCGTTGGTCAACAGGGTTAAGTAGCTGGCTAGCTATTTACTTTCATGAACTGAAGTTAAATTTCAATAGGTGAACAAGAACTGCCAAACTACATTGGTTCCTCCTTTAAAAGTTGCGAGTGTACACGCGGGACTTAGAGGTACCCAGCATCACGGCTTCATTGCTCCAGACCACCACAAGGGGGAGTTAGAGCACTCATTATGCATTTGGCGCCCAAGGTTTTTTATATGACCAATCATATCGAGTGGTTACAATTACAAATTTGACGCGAGCCACCCGTCCCCGGTGACTTTCTTCAGAAAAGATGGCTGACAAAATATTACAGCTAACATTAGACAGTTAGCCAGCTGGTGTAATGACATGAGTATGACATTGTAACTTGTGTTGTTTAATGTTTCAGGGACTCCTGAGAAAGCCCGCAAACCAGGCTGTCGTCTTGGGAAACAGTGGATGTAAAGAATCTAGCTAGCTAAAACATTTACTGCAAGTTCAATGTACAATAGTGTAAGCTTGCCCTTTCCTTGCAATGCAGCTGTAGTAACATAGCTAGCTAACTATTTACTTTCTTATTGTGTAGTGGAGGATAAAATATAACTCTATGCTTATGGATGTGTAGCTAGCTACAGTATGTAGCTGATCTGTGTATGGACCCTAAAACGTTTGGTATGAATATTAGTTCAGAACCTATCTATGAACCTCCGCTATCATAGTTGTTGTATCAACTTCAAGTCTGAATGGCATTAGTGAAGCTGGAAAGAGTAATATATAATAACTCTATGGTGCCAAGGAAGCAAGTATACATGTACTGTAGTTATTACCACGCACGAGATCCCACATTGTAGCCTGTATATTTAATATATTCACTGATCATGTAACTCTTCCTTGGCAAGTAAAGGTGCGGTTCAGGTATGAATCTCTGTGAGACATTCTTTTTCAGTCATTATCCAATACCAGGAGTATCAAACTCCAGTCTTTGAGTGATTCTGTGTCTGCATGTATGTATTACAATGATACACTTCAACAGTGTTTACCACTCCTGCTCCTGGGACATCAGCGATTACACATTGTAACTATGCAACAGACTAGAAACATGATTTAAGTAAAGGCTGATTTGTAATTCATATATACAGAAAAAATGACTTCATCCCTTCATCTGCATTAATCTGAGAAGTATTTCAACAAGATACTTCATTTCAACCAGTGGAGAATGTGAAACGCTTTATTGAAAGAAGTTCGTTATCCAGGTGTTATAAATACATAAGAAATGCGTTATAATTATGATAATTGTAATATTATGTTATAAATAAATACAAGTTCAATCTGTACTTAAATGCACATATGGTGTGCATTATAAAACGAGGAAGAAAGACACAGTGGGAGGTGTAGAAAAGAGGTAAGAACAGAGGCAGACAGCATATGATTAATGAATTACAGTGCTACCCTAATATTATCTCAGTTCATCACAATTACAATGTCTCCTAACCATTCTTGGGCCCCCAGTTGGCCCGAAAGTTATCTTAAGAGCGGGTGAGGTGGCGATGACGTGACTGGCTTCCTCTCTCACATCAAAACATACCTGCAGAAGAGAGACAGATGGCTAGAGAGAGAGCGAGATGAAGCCTTGGTTTTTTCTAACACTGTCAGTCATCATAATCATCAGGAGGTGAAATGCAGAACTGACCTTGGATCATTAACTCTGGGACTACTACATCTCTATCTGTATTTCAATGTAAAGCATCTCTTTAACTTCTTGACAGTACCCATCACTTAATACTACGTCCTGTTGACCCGACCAAGTGACCTCTCACCTATGATCATACTGTGCCCTCTGTGTCAGCCAGTTCAGATGCGGGATGAGTTTACCAACACAGCTGATGTAACCTAGAGGATTTAGGGAGAAGGGGGAGAGGGATGACGTGAAGAAGAGAGACTGTTATTGTGTGTGTGTGTGGTCTCACCTGGTGTCCACACAAAGTGGCTACAGAGTACTTTATGCTGGAAAAACAGACACACGAGGACAAACAATAGAAGATAATGTCAATTGTAGACATAAAAACCACTTGGAGCTTGATGATGACTTGATCATTTGAATCAGCTGTGTAGTGCTAAGACAAAAACCAAAATGTGCACAGGTGTCTGGAGCATTCCGATATGCCACAGCTGGTGAGGTGTCAGGTTCCCCTCTGTACTTAAAGGGTGATCATTCCAACTCTCTGTGAAATGCTGCAGTAGGAACACAGGTCAAGGTATCCTTCTTCCTTCAAACTGTGAGACAGGTTCCATGTACAACAAGATAGGCAGAGAGGAAGCGAGAAAAAAAAACACTGAACAGTTTAATTACCTCTGATTATGGACACTTTTGCCAAAAATAAAGCTTCCACATGTCTGTTCCTCAGACAGCAATATCTATCCTTTGATCAGCTCTTACTCTGAAAGAAAAGAAAATAGCTTATTTTTTGTAGATATGAAAACAATAACTGAGATATGACCGTTCAATCTGAAGCAGCAGATGTCATTTTCAGGGTACGTCAATACAGCCCAGAAAGCTGAACACCAGACTGGTGTTGTGGTTGTTCATTAGGTGATGGGACATATACTGAACACCAGACTGGTATTGTGGTTGTTCATTATGTGATATTTACCTTTTGTATCTTGAAAAGAAACCAGGAAGAGAGTATTGTTGCCGAGCAATGCAACAAAGCTGGTTCATTCTGGCAATGATACCTGCACCATCTACACGCTGCAGAGACTCCCTAACTCTTCGCCTCTCATGTCCTGACCATAGAGAGCCCTTGTGGTTCTCTATGGTGCATTAGGGCAGAGCGTGACAAGGGGGGGGGGGGGGGGGTTCTAGTATTGTTATTTCTATGTTGGTGTATTTGTATACTTCCCAATTAGAGGCAGTGTTGTCTCTAATTGGGGATCATACTTAAGTTGTCCATTGTTCCCTCCTGGGTTGTGGGATATTGTTTTCAGTTAGTGTGTAAGCTCTGAACTGGACGTTCGTTTATTCTTTGTTGTTTTTTGTGAAGTTTCACTTTGTAATAAATTATGTGGAATCGTGATTAGACAGAAATTATGTGACAATAGGAAAGGAGTTATCAGTTTCCGGAAAAGACACACACACACCCCCCACACACCCTACACACACACCCTACACACACACCCCCCCCCCACACACCCTACACACACACCCTACACACACCCCCCACACACCCTACACACACACCCTACACACCCCCCACACACACCCTACACACACACCCTACACACCCTACACACACACCCTACACACACCCCCCACACACCCCCCCACACACACCCTACACACACACCCCACACACCCTACACACCCTACACACACCCCCCACACACCCTACACACACACCCTACACACCCCCCCAACACACCCTACACACACATCCTACACACACTACACACAACCTACACACACCCCCCACACACCCTACACACACCCCCCACACACACCCCACACACACACCCTACACACCCTACACACACACCCTACACACACACCCTACACACACACCCTACACACACCCCCACACACCCTACACACACACACCACGCACACACACCACGCACAAACATACACACACACCCCACACACCCTACACACACACCACGCACAAACACCATGCACAAACACACACACACACCCCACCCACCACACACAAACACCACGCACACACACACCCTCCCCCCCACACACTCTACACACACACACACACCACGCACACCCCCCACACACCCTACACACACACCACGCACAATCTCACACCCCACACACACACCCCCACACACACAAACCACAACCCTCCACTCGACTCCAACCAGAAGTTTCCCTCCGCCCTCTTCAGAGATGTGCCGTATCACATCAACATCAACATCAGCAGAATGAGACGCAACCCCAATACCAATATCACACATCAACATCAGCAGAATGAGACTCAACCCCAATACCAATATCGCACATCAACATCAGCAGAATGAGACGCAACCCCAATACCAATATCGCACATCAACATCAGCAGAATGAGACGCAACCCCAATACCAATATCACACATCAACATCAGCAGAATGAGACGCAACCCCAATACCAATATCACACATCAACATCAGCAGAATGAGACGCAACCCCAATACCAATATCACACATCAACATCAGCAGAATGAGACGCAACCCCAATACCAATATCACACATCAACATCAGCAGAATGAGACGCAACCCCAATACCAATATCACACATCAACATCAGCAGAATGAGACGCAACCCCAATACCAATATCACACATCAACATCAGCAGAATGAGACGCAACCCCAATACCAATATCACACATCAACATCAGCAGAATGAGACGCAACCCCAATACCAATATCACACATCAACATCAGCAGAATGAGACGCAACCCCAATACCAATATCACACATCAACATCAGCAGAATGAGACGCAACCCCAATACCAATATCACACATCAACATCAGCAGAATGAGACGCAACCCCAATACCAATATCACACATCAACATCAGCAGAATGAGACGCAACCCCAATACCAATATCACACATCAACATCAGCAGAATGAGACGCAACCCCAATACCAATATCACACATCAACATCAGCAGAATGAGACGCAACCCCAATACCAATATCACACATCAACATCAGCAGAATGAGACGCAACCCCAATACCAATATCACACATCAACATCAGCAGAATGAGACTCAACCCCAATACCAATATCACACATCAACATCAGCAGAATGAGACGCAACCCAACATCAGCAGCAGTGTATTTACTAGTATGTTCCCATCGGTTCCAGCAAATGGTAATTTCCTCTCTCCCCTAAAAGTGTTCCATGTGTCACAGAATGAGACGCAACCCCAATACCAAAGAACCAATAATAACAATGTTTTATTGTCACTTACACCGACCATCAGAGACCGGGGATGTGAACCCAATACCAACCATCAGAGACCCGGGACGCGAACCCAATCCCAACCATCAGTGGCTGGAATGTGAACCCAATACCAACCATCAGAGACTGGGATGTGAACCCAATACCAACCATCAGAGACTGGGATGTGAACCCAATCCCAACCATCAGAGACTGGGATGTGAACCCAATACCAACCATCAGAGACTGGGATGTTACCCCAATAACAACTATCAGAGACTGGGATGTGAACCCAGTCTTTGCTATGAATCATCCATACATCAATTGTCTTAATTATTTATTTACTAACTAAAGAAATGCATAACAAACAAACAGTAGATACAGTTACAAGGAAATGATAGGGGATGTGCCCTAGTGGGCTAAACCGGTATGGCGGCTTGGTAGACAAAGGGACTGAGAAGGGCGTGAAAGACAAAAGACTCTACACAGTTGATAATTATAACAATTGAAATGCTAATCCTTTGCACATGAACTCTCACTCATTCTGGAAATAATTGCAATCAATGTATATATATTTACGTTCAGTGTGTCGTCGTGATCTTTGTTGGAAAGTTCATCCGAGATTCTCTCTGCGTCACCGGAGTCTTTGGTTAGGATGGATACTTCAGAGTAACATTCAGAAATGAACTTATAGAATAGATGTTTCGGCGGTTGTCGGTCTTCGCATTCAGACGACATAAATTCTAGCTGCAGACTAGTAATTAGTAGCGAAGATTTGCTCTTATTCTGTTGGTATCGATAGTCTCAGAGTTTAACAACCATTACAACCTTGGCTTATACTGAAGGTACGCATGGTCTCTACTCAAAACTTAGCCATCTCGGTAATCGAGGTATGCATGGTCTCTACTCAAACCGTCTCTACTCAAACCATGTTCTGAAGTGGGCTTCTCCAGGTGGGGGTTTTATTCGGAACTGTGGAAAAGGCTGTCCCATGACGCCAGATCGATGTCTGTGCTCATGGGAGCGGCCCATTGACTTAGTCAAACTTTAAACAGAAATACAATTCTCTCACATAAAAAATGTAAAATCACATTACACAATTTCACAAATAGTAATATATTTACTCATTCATTTTATACAATAATTAGATGCAAGCCTCAGAACGGAGGCTCCTGTATAAACAGAGTTATGGTAATGTGGCTGTATAGTTTTTCCTGAGGTCACAATCATAAAACAAAATGGACCGGTCGTAGCTGGATTCTCCACCGACCGATTACGCTTTCTTCAAAACATGGACACTGTTTAGTTCTAAAGTTATGTGATGTAGAAGTTCCTTTGTTCTACTGTGAACCCTCTCTCTCGATACTGCATGAGGGAAAGTGTCTCCTCCAGGAATTGACGACCTGAGATAACAGAACCTGGGTGTAGGGGGAAGAGAGAGGTGGTGAGAGAGAGCGAGTTGGTGCTTGCTATATCAAAAGAGGGCCATGTCATGACACCATGGATGTAACCCCAATACCACCCATCAGAGACTGGGGTTGCTACCCCAATACCAACCATCAGAGACCTGGGACATTACCCCATTACCAACCATCAGAGACTGAGATGTTACCCCTATACCAACCATCAGAGACTGGGATGTTACCCCAATACCAACCATCAGAGACTAGGATGTTACCCCAATACCAACCGTCAGAGACCGGGGATGTGACCCCAATACCAACCATCAGAGACTGGGGTTGCGACCCCAATACCAACATTCAGAGACTGGGATGTGAACCCAATACCAACCATCATTGACCGGGTATGTGACCCCAATACCAACCATCAGAGTCTGGGACGTGACCCCTAAACTAACCATGAGAGACTGGGGATGTTGCCCCAATACCAACCATCAGAGACTTTGATGTGTCCCAATACCAACCATTAGAGACTGGGATGTGACCCCAATACCAACCATCAGAGACCGGGATGTGTCCCAATACCAACCATTAGAGACTGGGATGTGACCCCAATACCAACCGTCAGAGACTGGGATGTGACCCCTATACTAACCATCAGAGACCGGGGCATGACCCCATTACAGACCATCAGAGCTGGGATGTTACCCCAAAACCAACCATCAGAGACTGGGATGTGACCCCAATATTAACCATCAGAGTCTGCGATGTGATCACAATACCAATATACTAACCATTAGAGACCGGGACGTGACCCCTAAATTAACCATCAGAGAGCGGGGCGTGACCCCTATACCAACCATCAGAGTCCTGGGAAAAGGCTGGCAAACAAGGAGCGTTTGTTTATGTGTGTGTGGTACCCAGCTGGCCCTGCAGTTTTGGGCTGTAGCCTGTAAAAAAACACACACACAGAATGAGGGGTTAGAGGGATTAAATGTGTGTGTGTGTGTGTGTGGCAGAGAGGGGGATGGAGGGAGTGAGAGGTAGGGAGAGATAGAAAGAGAGGGAGAGAGAGAGAGAGAGGGGGGGGGGGGGGGGGAGAGGGAGAAGGAGAGAGAGGAAGAGCGAGAGGAAGAGAGAGAGGAAGAGAGAGAGGCAGAGAGAGAGAGAGAGAGGCAGAGAGAGAGAGAGAGAGGCAGAGAGAGAGAGAGAGAGGCAGAGAGAGAGAGAGAGAGAGGCAGAGAGAGAGAGAGAGAGAGAGAGAGAGAGAGAGAGGCAGAGAGAGAGAGAGAGAGAGAGAGAGAGAGAGGCAGAGAGAGAGAGGCAGAGAGAGAGAGAGAGAGAGAGAGAGGCAGAAAGAGAGAGAGAGAGAGAGGCAGAGAGAGAGAGAGAGAGAGGCAGAGAGAGAGAGGCAGAGAGAGAGAGGCAGAGAGAGAGAGGCAGAGAGAGAGAGGCAGAGAGAGAGAGGCAGAGAGAGAGAGAGAGAGAGAGAGAGAGAGAGAGAGAGCCAGAGAGCCAGAGAGCCAGAGAGCCAGAGAGCCAGAGAGCCAGAGAGCCAGAGAGCCAGAGAGCCAGAGAGCCAGAGAGCCAGAGAGCCAGAGAGCCAGAGAGACAGAGAGACAGAGAGACAGAGAGCCAGAGAGCCAGAGAGCCAGAGAGACAGAGAGACAGAGAGACAGAGAGACAGAGAGACAGAGAGACAGAGAGACAGAGAGACAGAGAGACAGAGAGACAGAGAGACAGAGAGACAGAGAGACAGAGAGACAGAGAGACAGAGAGACAGAGACAGAGACAGAGACAGAGACAGAGACAGAGACAGAGACAGAGAGAGAGAGAGAGAGAGAGAGAGAGAGAGAGAGAGAGAGAGAGAGAGAGAGAGAGAGAGGCAGGTAATTTCAACACAGCTGTGATCTGAATGATCTGAGATACAATAAGGGCATTTGAATAGAACGTATACTATTCAACATCCCAATTAGAATCTGGCAAAACAATACTAATCAGTTGTAGGACTGAGGTCCACTGACCAACCAAGAATAAAAACAATGGGACAAACATGAAATTGAGCCTGAATGCAGAATTCTGCAAAAACATCCTCTATGTACAGTGTAAAACACCAAATAATGCATGCAGAGCAGAATTAGGACAATTCCCGCTAATGACCAATTTCCGGAAAAGAGCAATTCAATTCTTCCTTAACAAAGCCATCATCTACAGAGAGATTAATCCGAAGAAGAGCCCCTAAGCAAGCTGGTCCTGGGGCTCTGTTTACAAACACAAACAGACCCCACAGAGCCCCAGGACATCAACATAATTACACCCAACCAAATTATGAGAAAACAAAAAGAGAACTACTTCACACATTGGAAAGAATTAACCCAAAAAGCTGAGTAAACGTAAATGTTATTTGTCCCTAAAGACAGTGGCTGAATACCATAAATAATTTGAAATCAAATCCAATGTGCCATCACAGCAGCAACATGTGTGACCTGTTGCCACAAGAAAAGGGCAACCAGTGGAGAACAAACAGCATTGTAAATACAACCTATGTATGTCTGTTTATTTATTTTCCCTGTTATACTTCACCTATTTGCACATCATAACACTGTACATAGACATAATGAGATTTGAAATGTCTCTATAACTTTTGTGAGTGTATTGTGTAAATTTAATTTCTGATTGTTTTAATTCCCTTTCCCTTGTTATCTATTTCACGTGCTTTAGCAATGTAAACATGTGTTGCCCATGCATATAAAGCCCTTTGAATTGAATTGAGATGTTGTTTTATGATGTTTTAGAATGATCAGCTGATCATAAGGTTCTAGAATGATCCGCTAATCATAAAGTTCTAGAATGATAAGCAGATAATGATGTCCCGGAATGATCCGCTAATCATAAAGTTCTAGAATGATAAGCAGATAATGATGTCCTGGAATGATCCACTAATCATAAAGTACTAGAATGATAAGCAGATAATGATGTCCCGGAATGATCCGCTAATCATAAAGTTCTAGAATGATAAGCAGATAATGATGTCCCGGAATGATCCGCTAATCATAAAGTACTAGAATGATAAGCAGATAATGATTTCCCGGAATGATCCACTAATCATAAAGTTCTAGAATGATAAGCAGATAATGATGTCCCGGAATGATCCGCTAATCATAAAGTTCTAGAATGATAAGCAGATAATGATGTCCCGGAATGATCCGCTAATCATAAAGTTCTAGAATGATAAGCAGATAATGATGTCCCGGAATGATCCGCTAATCATAAAGTACTAGAATGATAAGCAGATAATGATGTCCCGGAATGATCCACTAATCATAAAGTTCTAGAATGATAAGCAGATAATGATGTCCCGGAATGATCCGCTAATCATAAAGTTCTAGAATGATAAGCAGATAATGATGTCCCGGAATGATACGCTAATCATGAAGTTCTAGAATGATCAACTAACCATAAAGTACTAGAATGATCAGCAGATAATGATGTCCCAGAATGATCGGCTGATTGTAAAGTTCTTGAACATTCAGATAACAATGACATCCTAGCACGTTCTAGCAAAACAGAGCTCTTTATATAGAGTCCTCTGAGATAATGTTGTCTTTTTATTAAGCCATGAACCAAAAGTGCAGTCAAAAAGAAAATAAAGCCAACAGTTATATCACACATCCTGCTGTGTTTTTTCATCACAATAAATCCTGTGTTTTTCTCAGTATCCATCAGGCTAGTGTAACATGAGCGAATAGCTGTAGGGTAAGATTGAACACCCACACCCGAAGAAATCGAGCTGAAAGACAATAGCCAGAGCTTACCCATGATGTTGCACAACGATTTAAATCAATAAGTCATCGTTTTTTTTAGTGAAAGTACAATATATTTGGCGAGGTGAATATTTTTTCGGCCTATGTTTTGTTTCAGGGTTTTATATTTTAAATGTTGCCACCCACCAGCACGTCTTTGTTTATTACTCAGAAACATCTTCCTCTAGGTGACTGAAATGAGAAAAACATCCTGAGCCGCGGAATACATACAAACAGGGAGGAAAACTTGGCTTTTTGCACTTTGATTTGACCAGAAATGTTTCTAAATCCATTGGAAAATGTGTAAATGTTCAGTCATTTTTTTTTGTTAGTCTGTATTAAAAATATATATCTAACAATTTTATCAAATGTTACAATTGCATGATATTTTAGGATATCACAAATCATCAAATTGTATTTGTCACATGCTTCGTAAACAACAGATTTAGAGACCAGTTGAGACCAGTTACAAGTCAAAGTGCAGGGGTACGAGGTAGTTGAGACCAGTTACAAGTCAAAGTGCAGGGGTACGAGGTAGTTGAGACCAGTTACAAGTCAAAGTGCAGGGGTACGAGGTAGTTGAGGCCAGTTACTAGTCAAAGTGCAGGGGTACAAGGTAGTTGAGACCAGTTACAAGTCAAAGTGCAGGGGTACGAGGTAGTTGAGACCAGTTACAAGTCAAAGTGCAGGGGTACAAGGTAGTTGAGACCAGTTACAAGTCAAAGTGCAGGGGTACGAGGTAGTTGAGACCAGTTACAAGTCAAAGTGCAGGGGTACGAGGTAGTTGAGGCCAGTTACTAGTCAAAGTGCAGGGGTACGAGGTAGTTGAGGCCAGCTTAGAGTCAATGTGCAGGGGTACGAGGTAGTTGAGGCCAGCTTAGAGTCAATGTGCAGGGGTACGAGGTAGTTGAGGCCAGTTACAAGTCAAAGTGCAGGGGTACGAGGTAGTTGAGGCCAGTTATGAATCTATGTGCAGGGGTACGAGGTAGTTGAGGCCAGTTATGAATCTATGTGCAGGGGTACGAGGTAGTTGAGACAAGTTAAGTATCCATTTGCAGGGCTGGATCCAGGTGAGGGCTGTGGCCACTTGTTGGATCCACTTCGTCAGTGTAGATGAGGGGTTGAAGATGGATTTTTGGGCCTTGGGACAATTGATGTGTGGATTGTTTGTGGATGCCACATGATAGATAATAGTCATTTTCAGCGTTTATTCCACGTTGGGTCAACGCCATTTCATTGAAATTACATGGAAACAACGTTGATTCAACTAGTGTCTGCTCAGTGGGTTATAGTCACGTAATTCTTAGTTAGTATAGCCTATAATTTCCCTTCCCACCGTGAGAAGCATTACCACGGGATGACTTGGCTTTTCCTGTACTGCAGCTAAAGCCTGCCAGCATTCCCGTTACAATGTAGAAAAACACATATCAGTTTTTCTTTCAATAGTTATTCATGTTGCTGGAGTTTCATCTTGTCCTTTCCAACTATTTATTTGTCTGATTTTTTTGCCCGCAATTTAATAAGGGAGATGCCGAAACATTGGAGGTAACAATAGACGATGAAGAGACAGATAACAACGACAACAGATAACAGAAGCAAACTAGATACTGTTAGCGTGATAGCTAGCTACACTGACAGCTCTCAATGGCCTACTGTATTTGTTGACGTTTATCAACTCCACGTGGAAATTTCCCCACATCCAATTCGTAAATATGTATAAGGATGCTTTCGTCAATCTCCGGAGGTGGAACCTAAATGTGCATGTTATCTCTGTGACAGTGGCGGTAACTTCCTTTCTGTAGGTCTGGGGAGACGTGTGGTGAGAGGCCTGAGGAGAGAGTGGAGAGAGGGCTAAGTGGATATCTGAGAGAGTGCACTGCAACATGAATCCTAGATGTCTCTGCACTTAGTTTGTACAGCCAACTACCGTTGTCATTTCAATGTCCAGTGATTCCATCATCTCTTCTTTCTATTCCTTAACTATTTACACAAACCTGTTTCACTCTCTCTGTCTCTCCCCCTATTTCTCCCCCCACTATCTCTCGCTCTCTGTCCTTCCCCCTCTCTATATATATATATCTCTCCCCCTCTCTCCACTCCTCTCTCTCCCTCCCTCTCTTCTTCCCTCCCTCTATCCTTCCCTCCCGCTCTAATCTCTCTTCTTTCCTCCCTCTCTTCTTTCCTCCCTCTCTCCTCTCTTCTTCCCTCCCTCTCTTCTTCCCTCCCTCTCTCCCTCCCTCCCTCACTCACTCTCTCCCTTCCTCCCAGGCTCTCTTCTCTCCCTCACTCTCTCCCTTCCACCTCGCTTTCTCTCTCCCTCTCTCCCTCCCTCCCACCTCGCTTTCTCTCTCCCTCTCTCCCTCCCTCCCTCTCTTATCCCCTCCCTCTCTCCCTCCTTCACTCTCTCCCTTCCTCCCTCGCTTTCTCTCTCCATCGCTCTCTCCCTCCCTCTCTTCTTCCCTCCCTCTCTCTCTCCCTTCCTCCCTCGCTTTCTCTCTCCCTCACTCTCTCCCTCCCTCTCTATCTCCCTCGCTCTCTTCTTCCCTCCTTCACTCTCTCCATTTCTTATTCCCTCCCTCTCTCTCTCTCCCTCTCTTATTCCCTTTCTCCCTCTCTTATTCCCTTCCTCTATCTGTTTGTAGATTTCCTTGGCTGTGAGCATGGCAGGGCTCTTCCTTTGACTGTAGATAAGGCAGTGAGTGTGGCAGGGCTCTTCCCCTGACTGTAGAGAAGGCAGTGAGTGTGGCAGGGCTCTTCCCCTGACTGTAGAGAAGGCAGTGAGTGTGGCAGGGCTCTTCCCCTGACTGTAGAGAAGGCAGTGAGTGTGGCAGGGCTCTTCCCCTGACTGTAGAGAAGGCAATGCGTGTGGCAGGGCTCTTCCCCTGACTGTAGAGAAGGGTGTGAGCGATGCAGGGCTCTTCCCCTGACTGTAGAGAAGGCAGTGAGCTTGGCAGGGCTCTTCCCCTGACTGCAGAGAAGGCAGTGAGTGTGGCAGGGCTCTTCCCCTGACTGTAGAGAAGGCTGTGAGTGTGGCAGGGCTCTTGCTCTGACTGTAGAGAAGGCTGTGAGAATGGCAGGGCTCTTCCCTGTAGAGAAGGCTGTGAGTGTGGCAGGGCTCTTCCCCTGACTGTAGAGAAGGCAGTGAGTGTGGCAGGGCTCTTCCCCTGACTGTAGAGAAGGCAGTGAGTGTGGCAGGGCTCTTCCCCTGACTGTAGAGAAGGCAGTGAGTGTGGCAGGGCTCTTCCCCTGACTGTAGAGAAGGCAATGCGTGTGGCAGGGCTCTTCCCCTGACTGTAGAGAAGGGTGTGAGCGATGCAGGGCTCTTCCCCTGACTGTAGAGAAGGCAGTGAGCTTGGCAGGGCTCTTCCCCTGACTGCAGAGAAGGCAGTGAGTGTGGCAGGGCTCTTCCCCTGACTGTAGAGAAGGCTGTGAGTGTGGCAGGGCTCTTGCTCTGACTGTAGAGAAGGCTGTGAGAATGGCAGGGCTCTTCCCTGTAGAGAAGGCTGTGAGTGTGGCAGGGCTCTTCCCCTGACTGTAGAGAAGGCAGTGAGTGTGGCAGGGCTCTTCCCCTGACTGTAGAGAAGGCAGTGAGTGTGGCAGGGCTCTTCCCCTGACTGTAGAGAAGGCAGTGAGTGTGGCAGGGCTCTTCCCCTGACTGTAGATATGGCTGTGAGAATGGCAGGGCTCTTCCCCTGACTGTAGATAAGGCTGTGAGTGTGGCAGGGCTCTCCCCCTAGCTGTAGAGAAGGTTGTGAGTATGGCAGGGCTCTTCCCCAGACTGTAGAGAAGGCAGTGAGTGTTTCAGGGCTCTTCCCCTGACTGTAGAGAAGGCAGTGAGTGTGGCAGGGCTCTTCCCCTGACTGTAGAGAAGGGTGTGAGCGATGCAGGGCTCTTCCCCTGACTGTAGATAAGGCTGTGAACCGGGCAGGCCCTGACTGTAGAGAAGGCAGTGAGCGTGGCAGCATGGTAGAGAATAATTTATGGTTTCTCTGGTGAGACGAGACAAGATATCAGAAGAAATGAGATTCAGAAGATTCAGAAGATATCAGAAGAAATGAGATTCACCTTCATAGTGCACTTTTGACAAGGGCCTATAGGGAAACCCATAGGGCTCTGGTTAAGGATGTGAACTATATAGGGAATAGGGCTCTGGTTAAGGATGTGAACTATATAGGGAATAGGGCTCTGGTTAAAAGTAGCACACTACATAGGGAATAGGGCTCTGGTTAAAAGTAGCACACTACATAGGGAATAGGGCTCTGGTTAAAAGTAGCACACTACATAGGGAATAGAGCTCTGGTTAAAAGTAATGGACTATATAGGGAATAGAGCTCTGGTTAAAAGTAATGCACTATATAGGGAATGGAGTGTCATTTGGGACACAGGCGAGATATGACAAGATTTTTCTGGGTTGCTCTGGTCTGATGTGAAACCACAAATTGGCCCCTCGTCGGCGCCCCCTGTGTACACAACAGAACTCATTAAAAATAGGCAGAGTTATTAAAAAGTGATGAACCGAGGGAAGACTCTCTTCGAAGAGAAAGGGGTATTCTGTGTAATAATGGAGACAGAGGAGGAGAGAAGTACTTCACACACAAATAACAGAACACAAGCTACAGAGAACTATAAGGGGATTAATGGATGTTACAGAGAGAGACAGCGAGAGAAAGAAGGAGAGAGAGAGAGAGGAGAGAGAGAGAGAGTGAGAGAGAGAGGAGAGCGAGAGAGAGAGAGAGGGAAGGAGAGAGAGAGGAAAGGAGAGAGAGAGAGAGAGAAAGAGAGAGAGAGAGAGAGAGAAAGCGATTGCTAAGAGAAAAGTCAGATTAGAGATGAGTTGTGGAGACTCTTTGCTGTTGAGTTTCTTTCCTTAGGGTTGGAGTACATCCTGGCCGTCGTCCTGGGACATTTGGAATGGTTATTTAGGAACGAGACGAAACGCTACGCTGGCCTAAGATCTAAAGATATATGATCATAGTTATGGAATATAAACTGAAGCTATGTTATGTAAGAGCAAGTGATTAAAATGTTTGAGTTGGTTTGAGTACGACGCTTTCAACAAAAACAAATGTTATTATCACAACTCAAGATATGACCCAGATGCAGGAGGTGGATAGGACACTTCTCAGATGATTAATTAGAAACACGGGACAGGTAGGTTGGGGACAGGTAGAGGGCAGGTTGGGGACAGGTAGAGGGCAGGCTGGGGACAGGTTGGGGACAGGTAGAGGGCAGGTAGAGGGCAGGTTGGGGACAGGGAGAGGGCAGGTTGGGGACAGGTAGAGGGCAGGTTGGGGACAGGTTGGGGACAGGTAGAGGGCAGGTTGGGGACATGTAGAGGGCAGGTTGAGAACAGGTTGAGGACAGGTAGAGGGCAGGTTGGGGACAGGTAGAGGGCAGGTAGAGGGCAGGTTGGGGACAGGTAGAGGGCAGGTAGAGGGCAGGTTGGGGACAGGTAGAGGGCAGGTTGGGGGCAGGTAGAGGGCAGGTTGGGGACAGGTAGAGGGCAGGTTGGGGACAGGTAGAGGGCAGGTTGGGGACAGGTAGAGGGCAGGTTGGGGACAGGTAGAGGGAAGGTTGGGGACAGGTAGAGGGAAGGTTGGGGACAGGTAGAGGACAGGTAGAGGGCAGGTTGGGGACAGGTAGAGGGCAGGTAGAGGGCAGGTTGGGGACAGGTAGAGGGCAGGTTGGGGACAGGTAGAGGGCAGGTTGGGGACAGGTAGAGGGAAGGTTGGGGACAGGTAGAGGGCAGGTTGGGGACAGGTAGAGGGCAGGTTGAGAGCAGGTTGAGGACAGGTAGAGGGCAGGTTGGGGACAGGTAGAGGGCAGGTTGGGGACAGGTAGAGGGCAGGTAGAGGGCAGGTTGGGGACAGGTAGAGGGCAGGTTGGGGACAGGTAGAGGGCAGGTAGAGGGCAGGTTGGGGACAGGTAGAGGCCAGGTTGAGGACAGGTAAAGGGCAGGTTGGGGACAGGTAGAGGGCAGGTTGAGGACAGGTAGAGGGCAGGTTGAGGTCAGGTTGGGGACAGGTAGAGTGCAGGTTGGGGACAGGTAGAGGACAGGTTGAGAACAGGTAGAGGGCAGGTTGAGGACGGGTAGAGGGCAGGTTGGGGACAGGTAAAGGGCAGGTTGATGACAGGTAGAGTGCAGGTTGAGGACAGGTAGAGGTTCGTTATCAGGTCAGAGCCAGGCAGGTACAGGGCTGCAGGCAGGCTTGGAGTCAGGGCAGGTAGTGGTTCGTTATCAGGTCAGAGTCAGGCAGGTACAGGACTGCAGGCAGGCGTGGAGTCAGGGCAGGTAGTGGTTCATTATCAGGTAAGAGTTAAGCAGGTACAGGACGGCAGACAAGCTCGTGGTTCGTGCAGGCAGAATGGTCAGAACCGGGAAAAACGAAGAAACAGAACTAGAGAAACAGGAAGGCAGGAAAGCACGCTGGTAAGACCTGACAAGACAAGACGAACTGGTAACCGACTAACGGAGAACACAGGTATAATTACACAGGTAATAATGGGGAAGATGGGCGACATCTGGAATGGGGTGGAGACAATCACAAAGACAGGTGAAACAGATCAGGTTGTGACAGTTATCGGTTGGAATCCCAAAAGCATATGGTCATGAAAACCTGCTAAATGACCATAGCATAAAGGTTTTCTCTTCAGACAGATGCTAGAAATGTGTCTTGAGATGTTGTGTAGAAGTGTACTTCAGGAGAAGGTTGATTTTCTGGAACAGGAGTGGAAGTGTACTTCAGGAGAAGGTTGATATTCTGGAACAGGATAGTGGAACTGTACTTCAGGAGAAGGTTGATATTCTCGAACAGGATAGTAGAAGTGTACTTCAGGAGAAGGTTGATATTCTCAAACAGGATAGTGGAAGTGTACTTCAGGAGAAGGTTGATATTCTGGAACAGGATAGTGGAAGTGTACTTCAGGAGAAGGTTGATATTCTGGAACAGGATAGTGGAAGTGTACTTCAGGAGAAGGTTGATATTCTCAAACAGGATAGTGGAAGTGTACTTCAGGAGAAGGTTGATATTCTCAAACAGGATAGTGGAAGTGTACTTCAGGAGAAGGTTGATATTCTGGAACAGGATAGTGGAAGTGTACTTCAGGAGAAGGTTGATATTCTGGAACAGGATAGTAGAAGTGTACTTCAGGTGAAGGTTGATATTCTCAAACAGGATAGTAGAAGTGTACTTCAGGTGGAGGTTGATATTCTGGAATAGGATCGTAGAAGTGTACTTCAGGAGAAGGTTGATATTCTGGAACAGAATAGTGGAAGTGTACTTCAGGAGAAGGTTAATATTCTGGAACAGGATAGTAGAAGTGTACTTCAGGAGAAGGTTGATATTCTGGAACAGGATAGTGGAAGTGTACTTCAGGAGAAGGTTGATATTCTCAAACAGGATAGTGGAAGTGTACTTCAGGAGAAGGTTGATATTCTGGAACAGGATAGTGGAAGTGTACTTCAGGAGAAGGTTGATATTCTGGAACAGGATAGTGGAACTGTACTTCAGGAGAAGGTTGATATTCTCGAACAGGATAGTAGAAGTGTACTTCAGGAGAAGGTTGATATTCTCAAACAGGATAGTGGAAGTGTACTTCAGGAGAAGGTTGATATTCTGGAACAGGATAGTGGAAGTGTACTTCAGGAGAAGGTTGATATTCTGGAACAGGATAGTGGAAGTGTACTTCAGGAGAAGGTTGATATTCTCAAACAGGATAGTGGAAGTGTACTTCAGGAGAAGGTTGATATTCTCAAACAGGATAGTGGAAGTGTACTTCAGGAGAAGGTTGATATTCTGGAACAGGATAGTGGAAGTGTACTTCAGGAGAAGGTTGATATTCTGGAACAGGATAGTAGAAGTGTACTTCAGGTGAAGGTTGATATTCTCAAACAGGATAGTAGAAGTGTACTTCAGGTGGAGGTTGATATTCTGGAATAGGATCGTAGAAGTGTACTTCAGGAGAAGGTTGATATTCTGGAACAGAATAGTGGAAGTGTACTTCAGGAGAAGGTTAATATTCTGGAACAGGATAGTAGAAGTGTACTTCAGGAGAAGGTTGATATTCTGGAACAGGATAGTGGAAGTGTACTTCAGGAGAAGGTTGATATTCTCAAACAGGATAGTGGAAGTGTACTTCAGGAGAAGGTTGATATTCTGGAACAGGATAGTGGAAGTGTACTTCAGGAGAAGGTTGATATTCTGGAACAGGAAGGAAGAAGTATACTTGATAGTTGATCTATTATTTATCCGAGTGTGGAGGCTGGAAACACAGAGAAAATGATCACCAGAAGGGATGGGGGAAAGAGGAGGGGAGAGGAAAGAGAGAGCGAGAGAGAGGAGGGAAGAGGGAGACTAGTTTCTCTCTGGTTTGTTTGTTGCCATGGGACCCAGCATCCAGATGGACTGAGACACAGAAGCACCAGAGAGGGACCAGAACACACATATTTACTCTACCAACACTGCACAACAACACTACTGTGTGTGTGTGTGTGCATTGTCTGGACCAAATAAACATGCTTTTTCCAGCACTGTGTACATTGGGTAGTATTTTAAGCAGTAGTAAAATAAACCGTAATCTACATCAACAACAACAAAGCTTTGATGAGGGGTTCATAGCATTAGTCCGTTTGGCTTTGATCACAGACCAAGAATCTAACAAAAGAGGTGTGTGAGAGTGTGTGTGTGTGGGGGGGGGGGGCTGCAGAAAGAGATAAAAGGAGAAAAGAGGAAAGGGGCGAGAGAGAGAGAGATGGAGGGAGAGAGAGAGAGAGAGAGAGGGAGAGAGAGAGAGAGAGAGAGAGAGAGAGAGAGAGAGAGAGAGAGAGAGAGAGAGGGAGAGATGGAGAGAGAGAGATGGAGAGGGAGCGATGGAGAGAGAGAGAGAGAGAGAGAGAGAGAGAGAGAGAGAGAGAGAGAGAGAGAGAGAGAGATGGAGAGAGAGAGAGATGGAGAGGGAGCGATGGAGAGAGAGAGAGAGAGAGAGAGAGAGAGAGAGAGAGAGAGAGAGAGAGAGAGAGAGAGAGAGAGAGAGAGAGAGAGAGAGAGAGAGAGAGATGGAGAGAGAGAGAGATGGAGAGGGAGAGATGGAGAGAGAGAGATGGAGAGGGAGCGATGGAGAGAGAGAGAGAGAGAGAGAGAGAGAGAGAGAGAGAGAGAGAGAGAGAGAGAGAGAGAGATGGAGAGAGAGAGAGAGAGAGAGAGAGAGAGAGAGAGAGAGAGAGAGAGAGAGAGAGAGAGAGAGAGAGAGAGAGAGAGAGAGAGAGAGAGAGAGAGAGAGAGAGAGAGATGGAGAGAGAGAGAGATGGAGAGGGAGAGATGGAGAGAGAGAAATGGAGAGAGAGCGATAGCGAGAGAGAGAGAGAGAGAGAGAGAGAGAGAGAGAGAGAGAGAGAGATGGAGAGAGAGAGAGAGAGAGAGAGAGAGAGAGAGCGAGAGAGAGAGAGAGAGAGAGAGAGAGAGAGAGAGAGAGAGAGAGAGAGAGAGAGAGAGAGAGAGAGAGAGAGAGAGAGATGGAGAGAGAGAGAGATGGAGAGGGAGAGATGGAGAGAGAGAAATGGAGAGAGAGCGATAGCGAGAGAGAGAGAGAGAGAGAGAGAAAAAAAAGAGTAAAAGAGAAAAAGAGTTAAATAAACTTTATTGGGTCCTGTAACCCACAAAATGATAAACACTCAAACAACATAGCAGGCATCATGGGCATCTGAAACAACCCAAATAACCACTTCTACTGTAGTCTTCTCAGGGGTGTCCACACTAACCAAGACTTCCCAGGGGGGTCCAGGCTAACCAAGCCTTCCCAGGGGGGTCCAGGCTAACCAAGCCTTCCCAGGGGGTGTCCAGGCTAACCAATCCTTCCCAGGGGAGGTCCAGGCTAACCAAGCCTTCCCAGGGGGGGTCCAGGCTACCCAAGCCTTCCCAGGGGGGGTCCAGGCTAACCAAGCCTTCCCAGGGGGGGTCCAGGCTAACCAAGCCTTCCCAGGGGTGTCCAGGATAACCAAGCCTTCCCAGGGGGGGTCCAGGCTAACCAAGCCTTCCCAGGGGGTGTCCAGGCTAACCAATCCTTCCCAGGGGGGGTCCAGGCTAACCAAGCCTTCCCAGGGGGTGTCCAGGCTAACCAAGCCTTCCCAGGGGGTGTCCAGGCTAACCAAGCCTTCCCAGGGGGGGTCCAGGCTAACCAAGCCTTCCCAGGGGGGGTCCAGGCTAACCAAGCCTTCCCAGGGGGTGTCCAGGCTAACCAAGCCTTCCCAGGGGTGTCCAGGCTAACCAAGCCTTCCCAGGGGGGGTCCAGGCTAACCAAGCCTTCCCAGGGGTGTCCAGGCTAACCAAGCCTTCCCAGGGGTGTCCAGGCTAACCAAGACTTCCCAGGGGTGTCCAGGCTGACCAAAACATTAAGGATTTCATTTCATTTATTTTTGTCATCAATGCTTCAAGACCTGCCAACTGCTCACGTGGATAGGAGAATGCTATCCACCCAAAGGCTGTCCCATGATCGACTGTCCCAACAATGTTGTGAAGTTAACACTGAGTGTCTGACTCCCATCAGCACAGTCTCCTTCTCCTCATTGCTCTCTTTCACCTTCGTCCCCAGAAGAGAGAAGCAGCCGTGTATTGATTCCTGCAGGTCAGACCCTGCCTGACTTACCTTCTGTACGGGATCATCGGGAGGCTGTTCTTTGTCCACCAGGTAGAAGCGATAACCTCCTGGGGCCTCAGTCAGATAGCGGCCCTTTCCAACCTCTGTGAAGGGCCAACCAAGCCACTTAGCATTGCTGACAGCCTGGCTAGACTGCAGAGTCAAACCCGAGGAAGTCGTTGCCTAGGCGATATTCTCCCACTCCATTACTGTAGATTCGTTCAGCCACAAAGTCATCATCCTCCGGACCAAATCCGACCACTGCCTTGCTCCATTTCCCATCACAAGGGCCCTTACAAGTTGCCGTACATCCTTCTTCAAACTCTTTGTGACACAAAATCTTCATGCCGATCACATCTCGTTTTGTTTCTGTCTCCCAGTTTGAAAACAAAATGCAAGACTCGCCTCAAAGCCACCATTACCCAAATCAAATCAAAGTGCATTTGTCACGTGCGCCGAGTACAACAGGTGTAGACCTTACAGTGAAATCCTTACTTACAGGCTCTAACCAATAGTGCAAAAAAGTATTAAGTTAACAACAGGTAAGTAAAGAAATAAAACAGTAAAAAGACATCACTCTGTCGTGCTGATTGAGTTTGAATAACAGACTGGGAGCTTCAAAAGGAGGGTGGTGCTTGGAATCATTGTTCTTCCTCTGTCAACCATGTTTACATGCAAGGAAACACATGCCGTCATCATTGCTTTGCACAAAAAGGGCTTCACATGCAAGGATATTGCTGCCAGTAAGATTGCACCTAAATCAACTAACTATTTATCGGATCATCAAGAACGTCAAGGAGAGTGGTTCAATTGTTGTGAAGAAGGCTTCAGGGCACCCAAGAAAGTCCAGCAAGCGCCAGGATTGTCTCCTAAAGTTGATTCAGCTGCAGGATCGGGGCACCACCAGTACAGAGCTTGCTCATGGCAGCGGGCAGGTGTGAGTGCATCTGCACGCACAGTGAGGCGAAGAATTTTGGAGGATGGCCTGGTGTCCAGAAGGGCAGCAAAGAAGCCACTTCTCTCCAGGAAAAGCATCAGGGACAGACTGATATTCTGCAAAAGGTACAGGGATTGGACTGCTGAGGACTGGGATAAAGTCATTTTCTCTGATGAATCCCCTTTCGAATTGTTTGGGGCATCTGGAAAAAAGCTTGTCTGGAGAAGACAAGGTGAGCGCTACCATCAGTCCTGTGTCATGCCAACAATAAAGCAGAGCCGGGTGTTTGAAATGACATAACCTGTTTCAGAGCCGGGTGTTTGAAATTACATAACCTGTTTCAGAGCTGGGTGTTTGAAATGACCTGTTTCGGAGCCGGGTGTTTGAAATGACATAACCTGTTTCAGAGTGTTTGCAACCCAACAGGACAATCTTCATAGAACTTGTAAACTTCCCAAACAGCAATCACTCACGCTCCAATCACTCACGCTCCAATCACTCACGCTCCAATCACTCATTGGGAATAAACGGTGGTACATTTAAAATCGTTAACCTCGTTGACGGAGAAAAAGTGGTGTAACTTGAGTAAACATTTAAACCTTTAATAAATACGCTCTGCTCAACCATCCGTTCAACAAGACACTCTTCTTTAAGAAGTACACCATGCTCAACCATACGATCTACAAGACACTCTTCTTTAAGAAGTACACCATGCTCAACCATCCGATCTACAAGACACTCTTCTTTAAGAAGTACACCATGCTCAACCATCCGATCTACAAGACACTCTTCTTTAAGAAGTACACCATGCTCAACCATACGATCTACAAGACACTCTTCTTTAAGAAGTACACCATGCTCAACCATACGATCTACAAGACACTCTTCTTTAAGAAGTACACCATGCTCAACCATACGATCAACAAGACGCTCTTCTTTAAGAAGTACACCATGCTCAACCATACGATCTACAAGACACTCTTCTTTAAGAAGTACACCATGCTCAACCATACGATCAACAAGACACTCTTCTTTTAGAAGTACACCATGCTCAACCATCCGATCTACAAGACACTCTTCTTTTAGAAGTACGCCATGCTCAACCATCCGATCTACAAGACACTCTTCTTTAAGAAGTACACCATGCTCAACCATACGATCAACAAGACACTCTTCTTTAAGAAGTACACCATGCTCAACCATACGATCAACAAGACACTCTTCTTTAAGAAGTACACCATGCTCAACCATACGATCTACCAGACACTCTTCTTTAAGAAGTACACCATGCTCAACCATACGATCAACAAGACACTCTTCTTTAAGAAGTACACCATGCTCAACCATACGATCAACAAGACACTCTTCTTTAAGAAGTACGCCATGCTCAACCATACGATCAACAAGACACTCTTCTTTAAGAAGTACGCCATGCTCAACCATACGATCAACAAGACACTCTTCTTTAAGAAGTACACCATGCTCAACCATACGATCTACCAGACACTCTTCTATAAGAAGTACACCATGCTCAACCATCCGATCTACAAGACACTCTTCTTTAAGAAGTACACCATGCTCAACCATCCGATCAACAAGACACTCTTCTTTAAGAAGTACACCATGCTCAACCATACGATCAACAAGACGCTCTTCTTTAAGAAGTACACCATGCTCAACCATCCGATCTACAAGACACTCTTCTTTAAGAAGTACACCATGCTCAACCATACGATCAACAAGACACTCTTCTTTAAGAAGTACACCATGCTCAACCATACGATCAACAAGACACTCTTCTTTAAGAAGTACACCATGCTCAACCATCCGATCAACAAGACACTCTTCTTTAAGAAGTACACCATGCTCAACCATCCGATCAACAAGACACTCTTCTTTAAGAAGTACACCATGCTCAACCATCCGATCAACAAGACACTCTTCTTTAAGAAGTACACCATGCTCAACCATACGATCAACAAGACACTCTTCTTTAAGAAGTACACCATGCTCAACCATACGATCAACAAGACACTCTTCTTTAAGAAGTACACCATGCTCAACCATCCGATCAACAAGACACTCTTCTTTAAGAAGTACACCATGCTCAACCATACGATCAACAAGACACTCTTCTATAAGAAGTACACCATGCTCAACCATACGATCAACAAGACACTCTTCTATAAGAAGTACACCATGCTCAACCATACGATCAACAAGACACTCTTCTATAAGAAGTACACCATGCTCAACCATACGATCTACCAGACACTCTTCTATAAGAAGTACACCATGCTCAACCATACGATCAACAAGACACTCTTCTATAAGAAGTACACCATGCTCAACCATACGATCAACAAGACACTCTTCTTTAAGAAGTACACCATGCTCAACCATACGATCTACCAGACACTCTTCTATAAGAAGTACACCATGCTCAACCATCCGATCTACAAGACACTCTTCTTTAAGAAGTACACCATGCTCAACCATACGATCAACAAGACACTCTTCTTTAAGAAGTACACCATGCTCAACCATACGATCTACAAGACACTCTTCTTTAAGAAGTGCACCATGCTCAACCATCCGATCTACAAGACACTCTTCTTTAAGAAGTACGCCATGCTCAACGATACAATTACAAGACACTCTTTTTTAAGAAGTACCACCACCGCTTTATTCATCCGTGACTCATAAGCAATATTCTCATAGGCTACCTTCTCTCCTACGGCGACCAGAAACTCCTCCACAGTGACAGTGGTTTAAGTAACACACCTAAAGCCGTGCCGAAGTGACAGGGATGGTATCCCCATGTGGGTCACCATCCTTGCCAAAACCAGGGCAATTCCGACAAGAAATACAATATACTTAATTCTACCATAAAAATTAAAATAAGGATAACCTTAATCATGTATAGAAAAAGGCAAACCACCATAAAACACCCGTATTCGCTCATACAATTCCCAGCATGCACCAAACACTCCCAGCACAGAGAGAGAGAGAGAGAGAGAGAGAGAGAGAGACGGAGAGAGAGAGGGGAAGCCAGACCTCTATTAATCTCCTCCCATCTCTTTAGTGTGTCACTCTCTCTGAAACACTGACACACTGAAACACTGACACACTGACACACTGACACACTGACACACTGACACACTGACACACTGAAACACTGACACACTGACACAATGACACACTGACACACTGAAACACTGACACACTGAAACACTGAAACACTGAAACACTGAAACACTGAAACACTGAAACACTGAAACCTGGAGTATAGTAGTCAAAGGAGGCACTTCAGAGCAGAAGCCTGATATGTGACAAAAAAGGTTTTGGTTATGTGGAAAAGCCAAGTTGAGCTGAAACATATCAGCTGTCAGAGCTTATAGTCCATGTCAGGGACAGTTTGAAATGTTTTCACACGACCCTCCAATTGTTCTTTAAAAGAAAATTGCACACCACCACCACCCCCCTCCTCATAAAATTAACTCAAAATAATGTTTACAACCAGGATTAACAATGGGAGTGGACTTTGCCACTTCAACATGTTTTTGTGGTACAGTCGATGGCTCGCAGGGCTACGGGCCAAAAGGTTGAGGGTTCACTGACCACCGCGGACGAGCACCGCGGACGACCATCGCGGGCGGACGATCACCACGGAGCTCACTCTCCCTGCCTGGTTCATTAGACCTCCACTACGATCAGAGCAGACTGCAGACAATGATCAGCTCAGGAAAATATGATTTTATATCATTATAATTATATGAAATATATTCAACGGATTTTCCACTAATAGGTTTCAACGCATCACAACCAATAAGCAAAGCATTCCAACTTCGGGCACTTCAACATCATGGCTTTCAACACAACAATCTGCTCAATTTGGATGCTGGAATTCTATTTTGGGTGAAAGTGTGCAGGTAGCTTACCGGCTGTGTTGGGGGGGCAAATGATTTCATGTAATCCGTTATATCCCTTATAAGGATTACAAAAACCTGCAACTATAGTCTGTTACGTTACCAGTAAAATATTGTAATCAGATTACAGACACTTTTGAAAAACTAGATAAATACTTCTAGGATTGCTTTTCAATTCAGAAAGGATATTTGACACTTCTCTGTTTTCTCATTGACATTCAAATCAGCGTTGAAAAAAGGTGCAAGTTTAAGTTTGTTCCACCTGAGCGAGTCTAAACACAAGTCAGGGACCACCATGATGACACAACAAATGATGACCACCAATCAGAGACCATCATGATGACACAACAAATGATGACCACCAATCAGAGACCACTATGATGACACAAATGATGACCACCAATCAGAGACCACCATGATGACACAACAAATGATGACCACCAATCAGAGACCACCATGATGACACAACAAATGATGACCACCAATCAGAGACCACTATGATAACACAACAAATGATGACCAAAGTCAGAGACCACTATGATGACACAACAAATGATGACCACCAATCAGAGACCATCATGATGACACAACAAATTATGACCACCAATCAGAGACCACAATGATGACACAAATGATGACCACCAATCAGAGACCACTATGATGACACAACAAATGATGACCACCAATCAGAGACCATTATGATGTCAGAGACCATTATGATGTCAGAGACCATTATGATGTCAGAGACCACTATGATGACAGAGACCATTATGATGACAGAGACCATTATGATGACAGAGACCATTATGATGACAGAGACCATTATGATGTCAGAGACCACTATGATGACAGAGACCATTATGATGTCAGAAACCATTATGATGTCAGAGACCATTATGATGTCAGAGACCACTATGATGACAGAGACCATTATGATGTCAGAGACCACTATGATGACAGAGACCATTATGATGTCAGAGACCACTATGATGACAGAGACCATTATGATGACAGAGACCATTATGATGTCAGAAACCATTATGATTTCAGAGACCATTATGATGTCAGAGACCATTATGATGTCAGAGACCATTATAAAACAGCTTCAAATTATCGAAATATCAAAGTTTCACTAACAAAAAGGCATTATTTTTCCACAAGCAAATAGCAGCTATTTGTAGAAGTGCTCAAAACATGCCATTCCACGAGAGCACCAGTGAGCCCGATCTGTCCTCCATGATAACAACATCATGAACAACAGAGTAGGCAAATCAGTAATATGTTTTGGGGGTGATGATCAGGTCAAACTATTTGGCTAATCTATACTTGAATATGTTCAAGTCCTATTCATGGAGTTCAAGGGGTGTTAAATGAACTGGGACGACTGGAAATCTGAGAGACTTGTATTATCTGTAGTAGAAAACAATGGGTTAAAATAAGTTTACATAACCAACCCAAAAGTAAAATGCAACATCTATTTCAGGCCAGTTATGTAAACTCTAACATAGATATATTCTGCAATAGATGTCTTTCAATTGGTACTATTACATTTAGGTCTTCTTCTAATGCATTTTAAAGGGAAGGTAATTAGATTACTTTACTAAAAATGTGGGTAATCCAAAAGTTGCATTACGGATAAATATTGTGGACAGCTAATGTCACGTCCTGACCTTAGTTCCTTTGTTATGTCTCTATTTTAGTTTGGTCAGGGCGTGATTTGGGGTGGGCATTCTGTGTTGTTCATTCTATGTTTTGTTCTGTGGTGTTGTATTTCTATGTGTTTGGCCTGGTCTGGTTCCCAATCAGAGGCAGCTGTCAATCGTTGTCTCTGATTGAGAACCATACTTAGGTAGCCTGTTCCCACCTGTGCAGGACTGTTTCGTGTCGTTCACGCTCGTTGTTTGTCATTCGGTGTTCATTCGGTGGTTCTACACCTGCATTGCTTGCCGGGCGGGTGGGCCCAGTTGAAGGGTTTAATTAAGATTCACACACACAGACCACTCTCTCTCATTTTTTTGTGAATGATTTGTCCCAAATACAATTCTTTTAGGTTTTTAGAAATATTTAGGACTAACATATTCCTTGCCACCCATTCTGACACTAACTGCAACTCTTTGTTAAGTGTGCCTGTCATTTCAGCTGCTGTAGTAGCTGACATGTATGGTGTTGAGTCATCCGCACACACAGACACACTGGCTTTCCTGTGTGCAACAACAGACTACCACACACATTTTTATAACAGCTAACAAGGCATAAGTTTCAATGCTGGACCAACTAGAGACAGGAGGCTGTGTAACAGTAATGCACAATGACTAATAGGGTGACATCTGGGTGACACGCCAGGCCAAGGAAAAGAATGAGCAATCACATCCCTCCTCTAATTCAAAATTTGGCATTCATAAAAAAGGAAAATGTTACTGTTAAGCTTTATGCTTCTATGATAATCCTTACATTTGAAGAGAAGCCAGTCCAATCCCATGGTTGAGTTGGTCTGCTGTAGTGAGGCCTCTGTGCCCTTTCTCCTAACCAGCAGAGAGAGAGAGCCTCTCTCTCTCTCAACTCACTTTCACTATTTTCTTTCTCTTTTCTTAGTGGGGAGGAGAGAGGCTGAGCGCTGACACACACCAGCAGTCTCTCTCTCTCTCCTCTGATATCTAACGGCCCGACGCCAAATCAACACTTCACTCCCACCCAACAGAGAAGCTGCCGACTCTGAAGGGGAGAGAGAGATGGAGAGAGAGAGAAAACATCCAACACCTGACACACTGAAACACCAACCATCAACACAGACCGAAGCAGACGCGCACACACACAAAATATACAATGGCGATCATCACAGGGAGAATGTCAACATCTCACAACACTGAGCACCAGGGCTACAATGTATATTTAGAGCAGTCCAACTAGACGTCCCACAGTGAAATGATAGAGTCCATATGCTAGTCTGCTGACTCAAGGTAGAGGTCTAGAGGGATGCAGAATACACTTCCTTAAGTCAGCATATCAACTCATCTCTCAGACATGAAAGACACAATGTCATTAGCATAGACTACAGAGGAGGTGTGGGGTGTAATCACTGACTACAGAGGAGGAGGGGGTGTATTCACTGACTACAGAGGGGGAGGGGTGTAATCACTGACTACAGAGGGGGAGGGGTGTAATCACAGACTACAGAGGAGGAAGGGGGTGTAATCACTGACTACAGAGAAGGAGGGGGGTGTAATCGCTGACTACAGAGGGGGAGGGGTGTAATCACAGACTACAGAGGAGGAAGGGGGTGTAATCACTGACTACAGAGGAGGAGGGGGGTGTAATCACTGACTACAGAGGAGGAGGGGGGTGTAATCACTGACTACAGAGGAGGAGGGGGTGTAATCACTGACTACAGAGGAGGTGTGGGTGTAATCACTGACTACAGAGGAGGAGGGGGTGTAATCACTGACTACAGAGGAGGAGGGGTGTAATCACTGACTACAGAGGAGGGGGGGTGTAATCAAATCACTGACTACAGACGAGATGGGGGTGTAATCACTGACTACAGAGGAGATGGGGGTGTATTCACTGACTGTAGATTAGGTGGGGGTGTAATCACTGACTACAGAGGAGGAAGGGGGTGTATTCACTGACTGGAGAGGAGGTGGGGGTGTAATCACTGACTACAGAGGAGAGGGGGGTGTAATCACTGACTACAGAGGAGGAGGGGTGTAATCACAGACTACAGAGGAGGGGGGTGTAATCACTGACTACAGAGGAGGAGGGGGGGTGTTATCACTGACTACAGAGGAGGGGGGTGTAATCACTGACTACAGAGGAGGAGGGGGGGTGTTATCACTGACTACAGAGGAGGGGGTTGTAATCACTGACTACAGAGGAGGAGGGGGTGTAATCACTGACCACAGAGGAGGAGGGGGTGTAATCACTGACTACAGAGGAGGGGGTGTAAACACTGACTACAGAGGAGCAGGGGGGTGTAATCCCTGACTACAGAGGAGGAGGAGGTGTTATCCTTGACTACAGAGGAGGAAGGGGTGTTATCCCTGACTACAGAGGTGGGGTGTAATCACTGACTACAGAGGAGGAGGGTGTGTAATCACTGACTACAGAGGAGGAGGGGGTGTAATCACTGACTACAGAAGAGGAGGGGGTGTAATCACTGACTACAGAGGAGGGGGGTGTAATCACTGACTACAGAGGAGATGGGTGTGTAATCACTGAATACAGAGGAGGAGAGGGTGTAATCACTGACTGTAGAGGAGGTGGGGATGTAATCACTGACTACAGAGGAGGAGGGGGGTGTAATCACTGACTACAGAGGAGAGAAGGGTGTAATCACTGACTACAGAGGAGGAGGGGGTGTAATCCCTGACTACAGAGGAGGAGGGGGTGTTATCCCTGACTACAGAGGAGGAAGGGGTGTTATCCCTGACTACAGAGGTGGGGTGTAATCACTGACTACAGAGGAGAAGGGTGTGTAATCACTGACTACAGAGGAGGAGGGGGTGTAATCACTGACTACAGAGGAGGAGGGGTGTAATCACTGACTGCAGAGGAGGGGGGTGTAATCACTGACTACAGAGGAGAGAAGGGTGTAATTACTGACTACAGAGGAGGTGGGGGTGTAATCACTGACTACAGAGGAGGAGGGGGTGTAATCAAATCACTGACTACAGACGAGATTGGGGTGTAATCACTGACTACAGAGGAGATGGGGGTGTAATCACTGACTACAGAGGAGATGGGGGTGTAATCACTGACTGTAGATTAGGTGGGGGTGTAATCACTGACTACAGAGGAGATGGGGGTGTAATCACTGACTACAAAGGAGGAAGGGGGAGTATTCACTGACTGGAGAGGAGGTGGGGGTGTAATCACTGACTACAGAGGAGAGGGGTGTAATCACTGACTACAGAGGAGGAAGGGGGTGTAATCACTGACTGTAGAGGAGGTGGGGGTGTAATCACTGACTACAGAGGAGGAGGGGTGTAATCACAGACTACAGAGGAGGGGGGTGTAATCACTGACTACAGAGGAGGAGGGGGGTGTTATCACTGACTACAGAGGAAGGGGCTGTAATCACTGACTACAGAGGAGGAGGGGGTGTAATCACTGACCACAGAGGAGGAGGGGGTGTAATCACTGACTACAGAGGAGGGGGTGTAATCACTGACTACAGAGGAGCAGGGGGGTGTAATCCCTGACTACAGAGGAGGAGGAGGTGTTATCCTTGACTACAGAGGTGGAAGGGGTGTTATCCCTGACTACAGAGGTGGGGTGTAATCACTGACTACAGAGGAGGAGGGGGTGTAATCACTGACTACAGAGGAGGAGGGGGTGTAATCACTGACTACAGAGGAGGGGGTGTAATCACTGACTACAGAGGAGATGGGGGTGTAATCACTGACTACAGAGGAGGAGGGGGTGTAATCACTGACTACAGAGGAGGGGGGTGTAATCCCTGACTACAGAGGAGGAGGGGGTGTTATCCCTGACTACAGAGGAGGAAGGGGTGTTATCCCTGACTACAGAGGTGGGGTGTAATCACTGACTACAGAGGAGGAGGGTGTGTAATCACTGACTACAGAGGAGGAGGGGGTGTAATCACTGACTACAGAGGAGGGGGTGTAATCACTGACTACAGAGGAGGAGGGGGTGTAATCACTGACTACAGAGGAGAGAAGGGTGTAATCACTGACTACAGAGGAGATGGGGGTGTAATCACTGACTACAGAGGAGATGGGGGTGTATTCACTGACTGTAGATTAGGTGGGGGTGTAATCACTGACTACAGAGGAGATGGGGGTGTAATCACTGACTACAGAGGAGGAAGGGGGTTTATTCACTGACTGGAGAGGAGGTGGGGGTGTAATCACTGACTACAGAGGAGAGGGGGGTGTAATCACTGACTACAGAGGAGGAAGGGGTGTAATCACTGACTGTAGAGGAGGTGTGGGTGTAATCACTGACTACAGAGGAGGAGGGGTGTAATCACAGACTACAGAGGGGGGTGTAATCACTGACTACAGAGGAGGAGGGGGGGTGTTATCACTGACTACAGAGGAGGGGGTTGTAATCACTGACTACAGAGGAGGAGGGGGTGTAATCACTGACCACAGAGGAGGAGGGGGTGTAATCACTGACTACAGAGGAGGGGGTGTAATCACTGACTACAGAGGAGCAGGGGGGTGTAATCCCTGACTACAGAGGAGGAAGGGGTGTAATCACTGACTACAGAGGAGGGGGGTGTAATCACTGACTACAGAGGAGAGGGGGGGAAACGCCCCACTACAGAGAGGGAGGGGGGAAACGCCCCCCTACAGAGAGGGGGGGGGTGTTAACATAGACTACAGAGGAGGTGTGATGTGGAACGCCCGACTACGGTGGAGGAGAGGGGGTGGAGATCTTTACGGAATTACCCTTACCCAAATACCTGGTATCCATGACTTAATCGACAGCCACACCTGGGGAGGAGTTGTTGTGAGGGTTAACTGCATATGTGTAGATTTTTCCACCTTGCCTGCTCGGGATTCAAACCAGCGACCTTTCCGTTACCGGGCCAACGCTCTTAACCACCAGGCTACCGTCGGCAAAGGGCATTCTGGAGAGAGACGCGCCTGTAGTGTATCCTCACCACACACCCCTTCCCCTCCTTTTTGTGTCGACATTTTTACATTTGGAATGTCACATATGAAAATACTAAACTGTAGTGTGGACCACAACTAAATTATTTTAGATGGGGCCTGTAACAGAACGTGCTTGTGACATTCACTACCTGTCAGACAAGTAAAGTCTTTCTGCCGGCTTGCGCAGCTGTAAAGCTGCATTTAAAAAAATATTTAGGATCCATTTAGGAGAGGGGTGTAATCACTGACTACAGAGGAGGAAGGGGGTGTAATCACTGACTGTAGAGGAGGTGGGGGTGTAATCACTGACTACAGAGGAGGAGGGGTGTAATCACAGACTACAGAGGAGGGGGGTGTAATCACTGACTACAGAGGAGGAGGGGGGTGTTATCACTGACTACAGAGGAGGGGGCTGTAATCACTGACTACAGAGGAGGAGGGGGTGTAATCACTGACCACAGAGGAGGAGGGGGTGTAATCACTGACTACAGAGGAGGGGGTGTAATCACTGACTACAGAGGAGCAGGGGGGTGTAATCCCTGACTACAGAGGAGGAGGAGGTGTTATCCTTGACTACAGAGGAGGAAGGGGTGTTATCCCTGACTACAGAGGTGGGGTGTAATCACTGACTACAGAGGAGGAGGGGGTGTAATCACTGACTACAGAGGAGGAGGGGGTGTAATCACTGACTACAGAGGAGGAGGGGGTGTAATCACTGACTACAGAGGAGGGGGGTGTAATCACTGACTACAGAGGAGATGGGGGTGTAATCACTGACTACAGAGGAGGAGGGGGTGTAATCACTGACTACAGAGGAGGGGGGTGTAATCCCTGACTACAGAGGAGGAGGGGGTGTTATCCCTGACTACAGAGGAGGAAGGGGTGTTATCCCTGACTACAGAGGTGGGGTGTAATCACTGACTACAGAGGAGGAGGGTGTGTAATCACTGACTACAGAGGAGGAGGGGGTGTAATCACTGACTACAGAGGAGGGGGTGTAATCACTGACTACAGAGGAGGAGGGGGTGTAATCACTGACTACAGAGGAGAGAAGGGTGTAATCACTGACTACAGAGGAGATGGGGGTGTAATCACTGACTACAGAGGAGATGGGGGTGTATTCACTGACTGTAGATTAGGTGGGGGTGTAATCACTGACTACAGAGGAGATGGGGGTGTAATCACTGACTACAGAGGAGGAAGGGGGTGTATTCACTGACTGGAGAGGAGGTGGGGGTGTAATCACTGACTACAGAGGAGAGGGGGGTGTAATCACTGACTACAGAGGAGGAAGGGGTGTAATCACTGACTGTAGAGGAGGTGTGGGTGTAATCACTGACTACAGAGGAGGAGGGGTGTAATCACAGACTACAGAGGGGGGTGTAATCACTGACTACAGAGGAGGAGGGGGGGTGTTATCACTGACTACAGAGGAGGGGGTTGTAATCACTGACTACAGAGGAGGAGGGGGTGTAATCACTGACCACAGAGGAGGAGGGGGTGTAATCACTGACTACAGAGGAGGGGGTGTAATCACTGACTACAGAGGAGCAGGGGGGTGTAATCCCTGACTACAGAGGAGGAAGGGGTGTAATCACTGACTACAGAGGAGGGGGGTGTAATCACTGACTACAGAGGAGAGGGGGGGAAACGCCCCACTACAGAGAGGGAGGGGGGAAACGCCCCCCTACAGAGAGGGGGGGGGTGTTAACATAGACTACAGAGGAGGTGTGATGTGGAACGCCCGACTACGGTGGAGGAGAGGGGGTGGAGATCTTTACGGAATTACCCTTACCCAAATACCTGGTATCCATGACTTAATCGACAGCCACACCTGGGGAGGAGTTGTTGTGAGGGTTAACTGCATATGTGTAGATTTTTCCACCTTGCCTGCTCGGGATTCAAACCAGCGACCTTTCCGTTACCGGGCCAACGCTCTTAACCACCAGGCTACCGTCGGCAAAGGGCATTCTGGAGAGAGACGCGCCTGTAGTGTATCCTCACCACACACCCCTTCCCCTCCTTTTTGTGTCGACATTTTTACATTTGGAATGTCACATATGAAAATACTAAACTGTAGTGTGGACCACAACTAAATTATTTTAGATGGGGCCTGTAACAGAACGTGCTTGTGACATTCACTACCTGTCAGACAAGTAAAGTCTTTCTGCCGGCTTGCGCAGCTGTAAAGCTGCATTTAAAAAAATATTTAGGATCCATTTAGGAGAGGGGTGTAATCACTGACTACAGAGGAGGAAGGGGGTGTAATCACTGACTGTAGAGGAGGTGGGGGTGTAATCACTGACTACAGAGGAGGAGGGGTGTAATCACAGACTACAGAGGAGGGGGGTGTAATCACTGACTACAGAGGAGGAGGGGGGTGTTATCACTGACTACAGAGGAGGGGGCTGTAATCACTGACTACAGAGGAGGAGGGGGTGTAATCACTGACCACAGAGGAGGAGGGGGTGTAATCACTGACTACAGAGGAGGGGGTGTAATCACTGACTACAGAGGAGCAGGGGGGTGTAATCCCTGACTACAGAGGAGGAGGAGGTGTTATCCTTGACTACAGAGGAGGAAGGGGTGTTATCCCTGACTACAGAGGTGGGGTGTAATCACTGACTACAGAGGAGGAGGGGGTGTAATCACTGACTACAGAGGAGGAGGGGGTGTAATCACTGACTACAGAGGAGGAGGGGGTGTAATCACTGACTACAGAGGAGGGGGGTGTAATCACTGACTACAGAGGAGATGGGGGTGTAATCACTGACTACAGAGGAGGAGGGGGTGTAATCACTGACTACAGAGGAGGGGGGTGTAATCCCTGACTACAGAGGAGGAGGGGGTGTTATCCCTGACTACAGAGGAGGAAGGGGTGTTATCCCTGACTACAGAGGTGGGGTGTAATCACTGACTACAGAGGAGGAGGGTGTGTAATCACTGACTACAGAGGAGGAGGGGGTGTAATCACTGACTACAGAGGAGGGGGTGTAATCACTGACTACAGAGGAGGAGGGGGTGTAATCACTGACTACAGAGGAGAGAAGGGTGTAATCACTGACTACAGAGGAGATGGGGGTGTAATCACTGACTACAGAGGAGATGGGGGTGTATTCACTGACTGTAGATTAGGTGGGGGTGTAATCACTGACTACAGAGGAGATGGGGGTGTAATCACTGACTACAGAGGAGGAAGGGGGTGTATTCACTGACTGGAGAGGAGGTGGGGGTGTAATCACTGACTACAGAGGAGAGGGGGGTGTAATCACTGACTACAGAGGAGGAAGGGGTGTAATCACTGACTGTAGAGGAGGTGTGGGTGTAATCACTGACTACAGAGGAGGAGGGGTGTAATCACAGACTACAGAGGGGGGTGTAATCACTGACTACAGAGGAGGAGGGGGGGTGTTATCACTGACTACAGAGGAGGGGGTTGTAATCACTGACTACAGAGGAGGAGGGGGTGTAATCACTGACCACAGAGGAGGAGGGGGTGTAATCACTGACTACAGAGGAGGGGGTGTAATCACTGACTACAGAGGAGCAGGGGGGTGTAATCCCTGACTACAGAGGAGGAAGGGGTGTAATCACTGACTACAGAGGAGGGGGGTGTAATCACTGACTACAGAGGAGAGGGGGGGAAACGCCCCACTACAGAGAGGGAGGGGGGAAACGCCCCCCTACAGAGAGGGGGGGGGTGTTAACATAGACTACAGAGGAGGTGTGATGTGGAACGCCCGACTACGGTGGAGGAGAGGGGGTGGAGATCTTTACGGAATTACCCTTACCCAAATACCTGGTATCCATGACTTAATCGACAGCCACACCTGGGGAGGAGTTGTTGTGAGGGTTAACTGCATATGTGTAGATTTTTCCACCTTGCCTGCTCGGGATTCAAACCAGCGACCTTTCCGTTACCGGGCCAACGCTCTTAACCACCAGGCTACCGTCGGCAAAGGGCATTCTGGAGAGAGACGCGCCTGTAGTGTATCCTCACCACACACCCCTTCCCCTCCTTTTTGTGTCGACATTTTTACATTTGGAATGTCACATATGAAAATACTAAACTGTAGTGTGGACCACAACTAAATTATTTTAGATGGGGCCTGTAACAGAACGTGCTTGTGACATTCACTACCTGTCAGACAAGTAAAGTCTTTCTGCCGGCTTGCGCAGCTGTAAAGCTGCATTTAAAAAAATATTTAGGATCCATTTGGGTCGGATACGAACACGACCCAATTTGAATCCGATAGTCCCTCATCTCGGACATATTTTGTGTCGGATTTGGTCGACCTTGGATCCAAATTTTCAAAATAATTCACCCGTGTCGGATGGGAATTTCATGGATCCAATTTGGTTCGGATCTACATTTCGGGATCCGAGAAGACATCTAGTGTGGGCTGTAGTCACAGAGCTGTCCATGGTGCTGAAATAAGAGCCCTCCATGGGGCTGTAGTCACAGAGCTGTCCATGGTGCTGAAATAAGGGCCCTTCATGGGGCTGTAGTCACAGAGCTGTCCATGGTGCTGAAATAAGAGCCCTTCGTGGGGCTGTAGTCACAGAGCTGTCCATGGTGCTGAAATAAGGGCCCTTCGTTGGGCTGTAGTCACAGAGCTGTCCATGGTGCTGAAATAAGGGCCCTTCGTTGGGCTGTAGTCACAGAGCTGTCCATGGTGCTGAAATAAGGGCCCTTCGTTGGGCTGTAGTCACAGACCTGTCCATGGTGTTGAAATAAGGGCTGTCCATGGTGTTGAAATAAGGGCACTTCATGGGGCTGTAGTCACAGAGCTGTCTCTGGTCCAGAAATTGGGTCTCTCCACAGTATTATTGGGTAGAGCTCATCTATGTCTTTCCCAGTGCCCTGCCGTTACAGGAGAAAACAGAATGAACTCCTCAGTCAGTACCAGGATTATTCTCCCACTCATCAGAGGCAGATGTGACTGTTTAAAAAAGCATCTCAGGACTCTGTACACTTCACAAACATTTCTGAGTTACAGGCCCTGTTTTCCAGTAAAATACTCCGACAACATTTGGTTCTTCTGGACTGGAGGAGTGTATCAGGCCTTTAGAATACCAATTCTGAGAAACATCAGTCAAGGCCAAGTTATACCTTAAAATGAATAGGATTTTCTTCTTTCTTACTTTGTGCTTTTCATTGTCGATGTCCCTCACGAGCAAAACGCTACAGATTTTCCACACAGACAGTGAGTAATACATCAAGCCAGCGGCTAATATTTGACACAACGTCATTACAATTAATAAAGGAGTAGACAACCTTAAAGAATTGAGTCAAATTGTTCACAAAGTTTACACGTAGAAAAGTGAAAGTGCATCTTCTAATCACACAGAACATGTTTTCTTGAGAGGTGCATGCAACTTCAATGCAGTGTTTGATAAATATGTGAGCTAAGGTAGTATTTAAGGCCACTGTTTTTATTGGGTGGTATGGTGACCAGTCCAAAGTTCTGCACAGCTAGAGTTGGCAAAACTACAAAACAACAAATAGAATATGGGAAAAATTGGGGTAAAATGGATTCAGGACATCTGTTAAAAGAACGAGACAGAAAGAGAATAGTTTGAGGTAGCAGGTAAAGATATAGAGAGAAGAGAGAGAGAGACATTGACAGAGGGAGGGAACAGAGGGAAAGGTAGAGAATGAGACCTGAATGTGTTTGTGGTCTTTTCTCTCTGGTTCCATATGGGGTATGATGGAAATACTGTGTCGACATACGTGTGTGTGTCTGTGTGTGTGTGTGTGTGTGTGTGGTCTCATGCAGGACAGAGATAGAAACAGAGGCCAGAGCATGTGGCCCTTTCACAGTGTGATGCATCTCAAAACACCAGTGTAGCCAATCACAGTTAATCACAGGTAATCACAGCCAATCACAGTTAACCGCTTCCCCTCCATTTCAAATGTGTAATTGGTTGGATCTCTGCATGTCCCCTTTACCCCAACTACAGTACGCGTTGACTTAACAAAACCATCACAATTTTATCCCCATGGTTAGCTTTCTAGGGTAGTAAACATTATGATATGATAAATCTGTAATGGACCTACGGGTTTTCTAAACATACCCCTGTTATACCTATCTGTAGACACCCTTTTATCTCCATGGTTAACTCTCTGGGGTAGTAAACATTATGAAATGATAAATCTCATTTTCTTCATCACCGTTCCTTGCCTAAACATTTCCCATCTCCAATCCGAGGGTACCAATATTATGTGATAGTCAGGAAGACATACAGCCGTCCCTGTTCCAATAGTCTGTTATAGTCAGGAAGACATACAGCCTTCTCTGTTCCAATAGTCTGTTATAGTCAGGAAGACATACAGCCATCCCTGTTCCAATAGTCTGTTACAGTCAGGAAGACATACAGACATCTATGTTCCACTATTCTGTGATAGTTAGGAATATATACAGCCATCTCTGTTCCAATATTCTGTGATAGTCAGGAAGACATACAGCCGTCTCTGTTCCAAGTCAAGTAATCCGGTCTTATCCCATAACAGGAAAAAGAGTTTGGTGCCTTGTGAATAAAAAAAAAGAAAAAGCCACATCACACATTAGTAAGACAGAAACAGTTTGGACTCCGGAGAAGCATTGGAGAAGCACTGGTTGAGAACTTGATTGACAACACACTGCTGGTTGCTGTGGGAACCACCTTTAACCCACCCTTCTGTTTCTCTCTCTATAGTGTCTGACACAGCACACCTGTCAGAGAGAAACTAAGATATAGGAGGCCTCTCTAATGGCCCCCTGTTCCTATAGGGATCTGATCATGTTTCTCTCTCTATAGTGTCTTACACAGCACACCTGTCAGAGAGAAACTAAGTTATAGGATGCCTCTCTAATGGCACCCTGTTCCTTATATACTGCATTTAAGGTTGGCCAGATCCCAGGGGAACAGGGGGCCTTTAGATCAGATCCCTATAGGAACAGGGGGCCTTTAGATCAGATCCCTATTGGAACAGGGGGCCTTTAGGATCAGATCCCTTTTGGAACAGGGGGCCTTTATGACCAGATCCCTATTGGAACAGGGGGCCTTTAGATCAGATCCCTATTGGAACAGGGGGCCTTTATGACCAGATCCCTATTGGAACAGGGGGCCTTTAGGATCAGATCCCTATAGGAACAGGGGGCCTTTAGACCAGATCCCTATAGGAACAGGGAGCCTTTAGATCAGATCCCTATAGAAACAGGGAGCCTTTAGGATCAGATCCCTATAGGAACAGGGGACCTTTAGATCAGATCCCTATAGGAACAGGGGGGCATTAGGATCAGATCCCTATAGGAACATGGGGCCTTTAGGATCAGATCCCTATAGGAACAGGGGGCCTTTAGGATCAGATCCCTATTGGAAGAGGGAGCCTTTAGATCAGATCCCTATTGGAACAGGGGGCCTTTAGATCAGATCCCTATTGGAACAGGGGGCCTTTATGACCAGATCCCTATTGGAACAGGGGGCCTTTAGGATCAGATCCCTATAGGAACAGGGGGCCTTTATGATCAGATCCCTATTGGAACAGGGGGCCTTTAGATCAGATCCCTATTGGAACAGGGGGCCTTTAGATCAGATCCTGATGGGAACAGGGTGACTTATATTTGACCAACTCATAACAGGTTCTGTGTGTTATCAACTCATAACAGGTTCTGTGTGTTATCAACTCATAACAGGTTCTGTGTGTTATCAACTCATAACAGGTTCTGTGTGTTATCAACTCATAACAGGTTCTGTGTGTTATCAACTCATAACAGGTTCTGTGTGTTATCAACTCATAACAGGTTCTGTGTGTTATCAACTCATAACAGGTTCTGTGTGTTATCAACTCATAACAGGTTCTGTGTGTTATCAACTCATCGTTTCTTTGTTTAGTCTGTTTGCATTTAAACAACTTTAACACAAACAGACATGGCTCTGTCTTTAGTAGTTCTGTTTGCATAATTAATATATTATAAAGAAGAATATGATTAACACAGAACAGATATTTTGTCTAGGCAATCTCAGCAAACAGAGACTCTGCTCATCCTCCGTAAATATAGTCTGAATGCGTCCCATGCCCTCTGACCTCAAATAGGTTGTGAAATAGAAAAAGGCTAGTATTGAAGTTAGGGTCATGGTTGTCCTGTCTGAAAGGTTTCCAAGAAATGACTTGTTCCTTCATTGTTCACATTTCCAAGGAACTTGAATTGCTTTTCCCCGTGTGATCATAATACTAAACAACAGCTATACACCTGTGCCATATTGCATTCAACTTTCAGTCGCTACATAAAGACTAAAACATGACTAAAAACATGATTTGTTTTCAAACCTGTAATATTTTAAAAAATATATAATTTTTACTTTAGTGTTTGAGAAGATTTTAAAACTTGTCTTCCAGAAACACATCTCTTCTGCGACACACCTGTCTCACCTGTCAGTTATCCACTAATCGGGCCCCTCGAATTCTCCATTCACCCATCATCCCCAGCAGCTGTCAGTCAGCACCATGACAACCAGCCAGAACCATGAAAATGCATGGATCCCATATCAGTCGCTAGCAGTGACATCAAAGTCACCGTGAAATCAAATCACCTCTCTCACATTCCAAATTAAATTGGACCCCTTTTAACCAATCTCACTCGTTCTCGTTCAAAATGAAAGTTATCTAGCGCTCTCACACGTCTGTTGAACTTTCGGCCGAGTTTCGAATGTTTTCCTCTCTTCTCCAGTCTCTTTTCACAGCAGAGCAGTGGACCAAAGGGTTATTATGATGAACAATGTATAAAGCGCTTCCATTGTCTGCTGTGTTTCCGCTGTGTGGGCAGGCGGCTGCCTCGTAGGAGGAGAGGGTTTTCATCAGGCAGACAGGCAAGGCCCTCGTTGATACACTGTGAACCCCCAGGCTGTCCCCGAACCTGACAGCTGGCTCAGGCACACACCACACATAGACACAGACATGCAGAAACACACACACACACACACACAGTATTTAGTGACACATTACACTATGCCACAGTGGATACATTTGACAGTGGACACAATAGACAGTGGATTCATTAGACAGTGGACACATTAGACAGTGGATTCATTAGACAGTGGATTCATTAGACAGTGGGTACATTAGACAGTGGATACATTAGACAGTGGGTACATTAGACAGTGGATACATTAGACAGTGGATACATTAGACAGTGGGTACATTAGACAGTGGGTACATTAGACAGTGGATACATTAGACAGTTAGACAGTGGATACATTAGACAGTTAGAAAGTGGATACATTAGACAGTGGATACATTAGACAGTGGACACATTAGACAGTGGACATATTAGACAGTGGACATATTAGACAGTGAACACATTAGACAGTGGATACATTAGACAGTGGGTACATTAGACAGTGGGTACATTAGACAGTGGATACATTAGACAGTTAGACAGTGGATACATTAGACAGTTAGACAGTGGATACATTAGACAGTTAGACAGTGGATACTTTAGACAGTAGATACATTAGACAGTGGATACATTAGACAGTTAGACAGTGGATACATTAGACAGTTAGACAGTGGATACATTAGACAGTTAGACAGTGGATACATTAGACAGTTAGACAGTGGACACATTAGACAGTGGACACATTAGACAGTGGACACATTAGACAGTGGACACATTAGACAGTGGGTACATTAGACAGTGGGTACATTAGACAGTGGGTACATTAGACAGTGGGTATATTAGACAGTGGGTATATTAGACAGTGGATACATTAGACAGTAGATACATTAGACAGTGGATACATTAGATAGTGGATACATTAGACAGTGGATACATTAGACAGTGGATACATTAGACAGTGGATACATTAGACAGTTGATACATTAGACAGTTAGACAGTGGATACATTAGACAGTGGATACATTAGACAGTGGATACATTAGACAGTGGATACATTAGACAGTTAGACACTGGATACATTAGACAGCTGATACATTAGGCAGTGGATACATTAGAGAGTAGATACATTAGACAGTGGATACATTAGACAGTGGATACATTAGACAGTTAGACAGTGGATACATTAGACAGTGGATACATTAGACAGTGGATACATTAGACAGTGGATACATTAGACAGTAGGTACATTAGACAGTGGATACATTAGACAGTGGATACATTAGACAGCTGATACATTAGACTATTAGACAGTGGATACATTAGACAGTGGATTCATTAGACAGTGGATACATTAGACAGTGGATACATTAGACGGTGGATACAGACATGGATGGATACATTAGACAGTGGATACATTAGACAGTTAGACAGTGGATACATTAGACAGTGGATACATTAGACAGTGGATACATTAGACAGTTAGACAGTGGATACATTAGACAGTGGATACATTAGACAGTGGATACATTAGACAGTAGATACATTAGACAGCGGATACATTAGGCAGTGGATACATTAGACAGTGGATACATTAGACAGTGGATACATTAGACTATTAGACAGTGGATACATTAGACAGTGGATTCATTAGACAGTGGATACATTAGACAGTGGATACATTAGACGGTGGATACAGACATGGATGGATACATTAGACAGTGGATACATTAGACAGTTAGACAGTGGATACATTAGACAGTTAGACAGTGGATACATTAGACAGTGGATACATTAGACAGTAGATACATTAGACAGTGGATACAGTAGACAGTGGATACACTAGACAGTTAGACAGTGGATACATTAGACAGTGGATACATTAGACAGTGGATACATTAGACAGTTAGACAGTGGATACATTAGACAGTGGATACATCAGACAGTAGATACGTTAGACAGTTAGACAGTGGATACCGTAGACAGTGGATACACTAGACAGTTAGACAGTGGATACATTAGACAGTGGATACATTAGACAGTGGATACATTAGACAGTTAGACAGTGGATACATTAGACAGTGGATACATCAGACAGTAGATACGTTAGACAGTTAGACAGTGGATCCATTAGACAGTGGATACATTAGACAGTGGATACATTAGACAGTTAGACAGTGGATACATTAGACAGTTAGACAGTGGATACAGCATACAGTGGATACATTAGTCAGTGGATACATTAGACAGTGGATACATTAGACAGCGGATACATTAGACACTGGATTCATTAGACAGTGGATACATTAGACAGTGGGTACATTAGACAGTGGATACCTTAGACAGTGGACACATTTGACAGTGGACACATTTGACAGTGGATACATTAGACAGTGGATACATTAGACAGTGGATACATTAGACAGTGGATACATTAGACAGTGGATACATTATACAGTGGGTACATTAGACAGTGGGTACATTAGACAGTGGGTACATTAGACAGTGGATACATTAGACAGTGGATACATTAGACAGTGGATTCATTAGACAGTGGATACATTATACAGTGGGTACATTAGACAGTGGGTACATTAGACAGTGGATACATTAGACAGTTAGACAGTGGATACATTAGACAGTGGATACATTAGACAGTTGATACATTAGACAGTTAGACAGTGGATACATTAGACAGTTAGACAGTGGATACAGTAGACAGTGGATACATTAGACAGTGGATACATTAGACAGTAGATACATTAGACAGCGGATACATTAGACAGCGGATCCATTAGACAGTTAGACAGTGGATACATTAGACAGTGTATTCATTAGACAGTGGATACATTAGACAGTGGATACATTAGACAGTGGATACATTAGACAGTTAGACAGTGGATACATTAGACAGACAGCTGATACATTAGACAGTGGATACATTAGAATGTAGGTACATTAGACAGTGGATACATTAGACAGTGGATACATTAGACAGTGGATACATTAGACAGCTGATACATTAGACAGTGGATACATTAGACTATTAGACAGTGGATACATTAGACAGTGGATTCATTAGACAGTGGATACATTAGACAGTGGATACATTAGACAGTGGATACATTAGACAGTTAGACAGTGGATACATTAGACAGACAGTGGATACATTAGACAGTGGATACATTAGACAGTAGATACATTAGACAGTAGATACATTAGACAGTGGATACATTAGGCAGTGGATACATTAGACAGTTAGACAGTGGATACATTAGACAGTGGATACATCAGACAGTAGATACGTTAGACAGTTAGACAGTGGATACATTAGACAGTTGATACATTAGACAGTGGATACATTAGACAGTGGATACATCAGACAGTAGATACGTTAGACAGTTAGACAGTGGATCCATAAGACAGTGGATACATTAGACAGTGGATACATTAGACATTGGATACATCAGACAGTAGATACGTTAGACAGTTAGACAGTGGATCATTAGACAGTGGATACATTAGACAGTTAGACAGTGGATACATTAGACAGTTGATACATTAGACAGTTAGACAGTGTATACATTAGACAGTTAGACAGTGGATACAGTAGACAGTGGATACATTAGACAGTGGATACATTAGACAGTAGATACATTAGACAGTGAATACATTAGACAGTGGATACATTAGACAGTTAGACAGTGGATACATTAGACAGCTGATACATTAGGCAGTGGATACATTAGACAGTGGATACATTAGACAGTTAGACAGTGGATACATTAGACAGCTGATACATTAGGCAGTGGATACATTAGACAGTTAGGCAGTGGATACATTAGACAGTGGATACATTAGACAGTTAGGCAGTGGATACATTAGACAGTTAGACAGTGGATACATTAGACAGTGGATACATTAGACAGTGGATACATTAGAAAGTAGGTACATTAGACAGTGGATACATTAGACAGTGGATACATTAGAAAGTAGGTACATTAGACAGTGGATACATTAGACATTAGATACATTAGACAGTAGATACATTAGACAGCGGATACATTAGACAGTTGATACATTAGACAGTTAGACAGTGGATACATTAGACAGTTAGACAGTGGATACAGTAGACAGTGGATACATTAGACAGTGGATACATTAGACAGTAGATACATTAGACAGCGGATACATTAGACAGCGGATACATTAGACAGTTAGACAGTGGATACATTAGACAGTGGATTCATTAGACAGTGGATACATTAGACAGTGGATACATTAGACAGTGGATACATTAGACAGTGGATACATTAGACAGTCAGACAGTGGATACATTAGACAGACAGCTGATACATTAGACAGTGGATACATTAGAATGTAGGTACATTAGACAGTGGATACATTAGACAGTGGATACATTAGACAGTGGATACATTAGACAGCTGATACATTAGACAGTGGATACATTAGACTATTAGACAGTGGATACATTAGACAGTGGATTCATTAGACAGTGGATACATTAGACAGTGGATACATTAGACAGTGGATACATTAGACAGTTAGACAGTGGATACATTAGACAGACAGTGGATACATTAGACAGTGGATACATTAGACAGTAGATACATTAGACAGTAGATACATTAGACAGTGGATACATTAGGCAGTGGATACATTAGACAGTTAGACAGTGGATACATTAGACAGTGGATACATCAGACAGTAGATACGTTAGACAGTTAGACAGTGGATCCATAAGACAGTGGATACATTAGACAGTGGATACATTAGACATTGGATACATCAGACAGTAGATACGTTAGACAGTTAGACAGTGGATCATTAGACAGTGGATACATTAGACAGTTAGACAGTGGATACATTAGACAGTTGATACATTAGACAGTTAGACAGTGTATACATTAGACAGTTAGACAGTGGATACAGTAGACAGTGGATACATTAGACAGTGGATACATTAGACAGTAGATACATTAGACAGTGAATACATTAGACAGTGGATACATTAGACAGTTAGACAGTGGATACATTAGACAGCTGATACATTAGGCAGTGGATACATTAGACAGTGGATACATTAGACAGTTAGACAGTGGATACATTAGACAGCTGATACATTAGGCAGTGGATACATTAGACAGTTAGGCAGTGGATACATTAGACAGTGGATACATTAGACAGTTAGGCAGTGGATACATTAGACAGTTAGACAGTGGATACATTAGACAGTGGATACATTAGACAGTGGATACATTAGAAAGTAGGTACATTAGACAGTGGATACATTAGACAGTGGATACATTAGAAAGTAGGTACATTAGACAGTGGATACATTAGACATTAGATACATTAGACAGTAGATACATTAGACAGCGGATACATTAGACAGTGGATACATTAGACAGCTGATACATTAGGCAGTGGATACATTAGACAGTGGATACATTAGACAGTGGATACATTAGAAAGTAGGTATATTAGACAGTGGATACATTAGACAGTGGATACATTAGACAGTGGATACATTAGACAGCTGATACATTAGACAGTGGATACATTAGACTATTAGACAGTGGATACATTAGACAGTGGATTCATTAGACATTGGATACATTAGACAGTGGATACATTAGACGGTGGATACAGACATGGATGGATACATTAGACAGTGGATACATTAGACAGTGGATACATTAGACAGTGGATACATTAGACAGTTAGACAGTGGATACATTAGACAGTTAGACAGTGGATACATTAGACAGTGGATACATTAGACAGTAGATACATTAGACAGTAGATACATTAGACAGTAGATACATTAGACAGTGGATACATTAGACAGTAGATACATTAGACAGTGGATACATTAGACAGTTAGACAGTGGATACACTATACAGTTAGACAGTGGATACATTAGACAGTGGATACATTAGACAGTGGATACACTAGACAGTTAGACAGTGGATACATTAGACAGTGGATACATTAGACAGTGGATACATTAGAGAGTTAGACAGTGGATACATTAGACAGTGGATACATCAGACAGTAGATACGTTAGACAGTTAGACAGTTGATCCATAAGACAGTGGATACATTAGACAGTGGATACATTAGACAGTGGATACATCAGACAGTAGATACGTTAGACAGTTAGACAGTGGATCATTAGACAGTGGATACATTAGACAGTTAGACAGTGGATACATTAGACAGTTGATACATTAGACAGTTAGACAGTGGATACAGTAGACAGTGGATACATTAGACAGTGGATACATTAGACAGTAGATACATTAGACAGTGGATACATTAGACAGTTAGACAGTGGATACATTAGACAGCTGATACATTAGGCAGTGGATACATTAGACAGTTAGACAGTGGATACATTAGACAGTGGATACATTAGACAGTGGATACATTAGAAAGTAGGTACATTAGACAGTGGATACATTAGACAGTGGATACATTAGACAGTGGATACATTAGAAAGTAGGTACATTAGACAGTGGATACATTAGACAGTTAGACAGTGGATTCATTAGACAGTGGATTCATTAGACAGTGGATACATTAGACAGTGGATACATTAGACAGTTAGACAGTGGATACATTAGACAGTGGATTCATTAGACAGTGGATTCATTAGACAGTGGATACATTAGACAGTGGATACATTAGACAGTTAGACAGTGGATACATTAGACAGTGGATTCATTAGACCAGGTATTCCTGAACTGGGGTTTGCGCAATGCTGTCAGTCTACTCCAAATATAAATGTGATTCACATTTTTTTATTTTTTATGCCTGCATTAACAAGGACAACACACACGTATTTCCATCATCATCAACAACTGGATTCGTTATCCCTTTCATTCCCTGCCTTCAGTCCACTGTCTGATATCTGAACAAGAGAGCCTCATCGAAATTGGAACAAGCAGTTCTGTGAAAATTTAATTTAATCAGAAGCCACTGCCAGATTTCTGGATAGGGCTGCGCTCAGAGTTTCTGGCCTTGGCAAATCGCGCTGTTAAGACACTGATGCCCTTTGCAACCACGTACCTATGTGAGAGTGGATTCTCTGCCCTCACAAGCATGAAAACTAAATACAGGCACAGACTGTGTGTGGAAAATGATTTAAGACTGAGACTCTCTCCAAAACAACCCAACATTGAAGTTGTGCATCTTTTCAAGCACACCCTTCTCATTACCCTGTGATGATTTATTCACAATTGTTGATGAACAAATAAGATTATATGTAAGATGGCTAAATAAAGAGCAAAGTTATTGATTATTATTATATTATTATTTGCGCCCTGGTCTCATATCATTTTTGGTCACAAGTTGTGGACCTGTTTACCTGCTGCTGTGCGTTTCTTTACTAACGGTACTTTGCCACCTATCAACGTCACGTTTTTTACTTTTTCATTATCGTTTTATATTTAAATGTTTTCCTCTCGCTCAGCTTTTTTCATTCAACTTTTTCACCCCCCGGGCGCTTTATCTGGACATGGTTCTACAGGACCTCCACCAGTTGAAAATGCTAAATAGTAACATTAACACTATGCCTTCTAATTGTAGTCGCTGTACTCATAATATATCGCCTTATGGTGAGGATAGCCGTGTCGCAAGCCCAGCTTCAGCTGCAATCGTTTGGCAATTTAAGTGTTAGAAAGGATGAAAAAGGGTCTGTGCCACCAGTAAGTACAGAGTTTAGTATAAATCCCCTCGCACAGTCCCCGCAGCCGGACAACTTTCTCATGGCTTCTGGAAGGAAATGCTGTCGGAATGCTCAACTGGTGTCAACAGGTTCTCCCCATTAAGCAACGAGTCAGAGTCAGAGGCCGAGCCTTCTCTGGTTTCACCCCCACCTGTTATGGTGTCTGAGACACGGAAGCCTCCCACCATTAGCTCTGACAAATTGAAAACCCTAGTCATTGGCAACTCCATTACTCACAGTATTAGACTTAAAAATAATCATCCAGCGATCATACGCTGTTTACCAGGGGGCAGGGCTACCGAAATTAATGCTATTTTATTGATCTAGTCACTGGTGCTTCCTGCTTTAATTTTTGCTTGTAAGCAGGAATCAGGGGGATATAATTATGGTCAGATTTGCCAAATGGAGGGCGAAGGGAGGGTTTTGTATGCGTCTCTGTGTGTAGAGTAAAGGTGGTCCAGAGTTTTTTTCCCCCCTCTGGTTGCACATTTAACATGTTGATAGAAATTTGGTAAGACATATTTAAAATAATATAGGCTAGGCGTCCTGCCAACAGGACACCTGTTGACACCTCCCGGTGAAATTGGAGGATGCGCAATTCAAATAATGATGGATATTAAACATTTAGCTACATACAAGTGTCTTATATCGGTTGAAAGCTTAAAGTCTTGTTCATCTAACTGCATTGTCCGATTTACAATAGGCTTTACAGCAAAAGCCATGCGATTGTTTGAGGACGGCGCCCCACATTAACAAAAAATTCAACCAGCACAGGTCATAAATTCACAAATAGAGATTAAATATTCACTTAATTTTTGAAAATCTTCCTCTGATTTCCAATCCAAAGGGTCCCAGCTACAACATTAATGGTCGTTTTGTTAGATAAAATCCTTCTTTAAATCCCCAAAAGTCTGTTTAGTTGGCGCCATCGATTTGAGTAATCGACTCGTTCAACATACAGAGAAAGGAATCCAAAAAGCTACAGTTAAACTTTGTTAACACAAGTCAAAATATATTTATATTAATCCTCAGGTACCCTAAAATGTAATTAAATTATAATATTTTATATGGGAAGAAGTATGTTCAATAGAAAAGCAAAATAAGCAGGTGCGCGTCCTCTTCGTCGCGCACGCAGACTGATTTCCAGCTCTGACTCCCAGTACTAAAACTCAATTCTTCCTCGTTTGGGAAGAAACAAGCCTGAAACCTTGAACAACAACTGGTGACATCTAGTGGAAGCCATAGGAATTGCAACCTGGGAGCTGGATTTGGATATGACCCTATACGTTCCTTTGGAAGAGCATGGCCTCTCAAAATAATATTTTTTCAGGTTTTTTTTTTTTTGGATTTTCTCCTTGTTATAATCTCATACATTTATTTCTACTAACTTCAAAGTGTTTTCTATCCAATGGTACCAATTATATGCATATCCTGAGTTCTGGGTCTGAGTAACAGGCAGTTTACTTAGGGCATGTCAGTCAGACAGGAAGTGGGGAAAAAATAGACCCTGGCCTGAAGAAGTTCCCTACATTAAGTCCCCGGCTACTAGGTGTGCCGGCTCTGGATAAGCGTTTTCTTCTTTGCTTATGGCGTAATACAGCTCATTCATTCAGTCTTAGTGTCAGCCTCTGACTGTGGTGGTATGTATATACAGCTACGGAAAATACAGATGAAAACTCTCTAGGTAGGTAGTGTGGTCTACAGTTTTTCACGAGAAACTCTACCTCAGGTGAGTAATAGCTCGAGACTTCCTTAGATATCGTGCACCAGCTGTTATTTACAAAAATACATAGTCTGCATCCCCTTGTCTTACCAGACGCCGCTGTTCTATCCTGCCGGTGCAGCGAATAACCAGCCAGCTGTATGTTGATGGTGTGGTCATTCAGCCACGTCTCCATTGGTAGTTTAATATTCCGTGTAAGTCACCTATTTTATTGTCCAAAGATTGCACGTTTGCTAGCAGAATGGAAGGAAGTGGGGGTTTATTCGTTCGCCTTGCGAATTCTCAGAAGGTTGCCCGCCATCCGGCCCCATTTTCTCTGCCTCCTCTTCACGCAAATCACAGGGATCTGGGCCTGTTCTCGAGAAAGCAGTATATTCACGTTGGCCTTGTAAGATTCTTTAAATGATAAAAAGGATTCTGCCAGTCAGTGGTGAGTAATCACAGTTATCCAGAAGTTTTTTTTCGGTAATAAGAGACGGTAGCGGCAACATTATGTACAAAATAAGTAAAAAAACAAGTTACAAACAACCCAAATAAACAGACAAAGAAACACAATCGGTTGGGGTAAAACATCTGCCATTTTCTCCGGCACCATCTTATGTTAGGGGGAGTGATGAGCTCTACAGCAGAGTCTCACAACTCAATTGCTGGATGAAAACTTTTTTCTGACCTTCCCAAAAGATAGATAATTGGCCCTCTTTCTGGGACTCATCCACAAGCAGGACCAAGCTTGGCCTGCTGAGGAGTGACGGACTCCTAGCTCGAGAGGTGCTCTTATCTTATCTATGAACATAGACAGGGCTCTAACTCCTCTACTTCCACAATGAGATAGGGTGCAGGCCAGACAGCAGGCTTTGAGCATAGCCTGCCAGCTTAGTGGAGTCTGCCACTAGCACAGGCAGTGCAAGTCAGCTCAGCTCTCCCCATTGAGACTGTGTCTGTGCCTCGATCTAGGTTGGGCAAAACTAAGCATGGTGGTGTTTGGTTTAGCAATCTCACTGCAATAAAGACCTCCTCCATTCCTGTCGTTATTGAAAGAGATCTCTCACATCTCAAAATAGGGCAACTTAATGTTAGATCCCTCACTTCCAAGGCAGTTACAGTCAATGATCTATTCACTGATCATGATCTTGATGTGATTGGCCTGTCTGAAACATGGCTTAAGTCAGATGAATTTACTATGTTAAATGAGAACTGTCCTCCTGGTTACACTAGTGACCATATTCCCTGAGCATCCTGCAAAGGCGGAGGTGAAGCTGAAATTTACAATACTAAATTTAAATTTACAAAAAAAATGACTGTTTTTGTCTTTTGAGCTTCTAGTTATGAAATTTATGCAGCCTACTCAATCACTTTTTATAGCTACTGTTTACAGGCCTCCTGGGCCGTTGTAACGGTTTTCTTGGTGAGAAGGAGAGTCGGACCAAAATGCGGCGTGTCTATTGCAATCCATGTTTAATGAAGTAACACACTAAACACAAACACTATCAAAACAATAAACTTAACGAAAACCAAAACAGCCTATACTTGTGTAACCTAACACAGAACAATGACATCAGGACACTGAGGACAATCACCCACGACAAACTCAAAGAATATGGCTGCCTAAATATGGTTCCCAATCAGAGACAACGATAAACACCTGCCTCTGATTGAGAACCACTTCAGACAGCCATAGACTTAGCTAGAACACCCCACTAGCTACAATCCCCATACATACACACCACATACAAAAACCCATGCCATACCCTGGCCTGACCAAATAAATAAAGATAAACACAAAATACTTTGACCAGGGTGTGACAGAACCCCCCCCCCCCTAAGGTGCGGACTCCCGAACGCACCTCAAAACAATAGGGAGGGTCCGGGTGGGCGTCTGTCCATGGTGGCGGCTCCGGCGCGGGACGTGGACCCCACTCAATCAATGTCTTAGTCCCTTCTCCTCGCGTCCCTGGATAGTCCACCCTCGCCGCCGACCATGGCCTAGTAGTCCTCACCCAGAACCCCACTGGACTGAGGAGCAGATCAGGACTGAGGGGCAGCTCGGGACTGAGGGGAAGCTCAGGAGTGAGAGGAAGCTCAGGAGTGAGAGGAAGCTCAAGAGTGAGAGGAAGCTCAGGCAGGTTGATGAATCTACCAGATCCTGGCTGGCTGGTGGTTTCGGCAGATCCTGGCTGACTGGCAGATCCTGGCTGACTGGTAGATCTGGCAGATCCTGGTCGACTGGCAGATCTGGAAGAGTCTGGTCGACTGGCAGATCTGGAAGAGTCTGGTCGACTGGCAGATCTGGAAGAGTCTGGTCGACTGGCAGATCTGGAAGAGTCTGGTCGACTGGCAGATCTGGAAGAGTCTGGTCGACTGGCAGATCTGGAAGAGTCTGGTCGACTGGCAGATCTGGAAGAGTCTGGTCGACTGGCAGATCTGGAAGAGTCTGGTCGACTGGCAGCTCTGGCTGCTCCATGCTGACTGGCTGCTCTGGCTGCTCCATGCTGACTGGCTGCTCCATGCTGACTGGCTGCTCCATGCTGACTGGCAGCTCTGGCTGCTCCATGCTGACTGACAGCTCTGGCTGCTCCATGCTGACTGGCTGCTCTATGATGACTGGCAGCTCTGGCTGCTCCATGCTGACTGGCAGCTCTATGCTGACTGGCAGCTCTGGCTGCTCCATGCTGACTGGCTGCTCCATGCTGACTGGCTGCTCCATGCTGACTGGCAGCTCTGGCTGCTCCATGCTGACTGGCGGCCCTGGCTGCTCCATGCTGACTGGCGGCCCTGGCTGCTCCATGCTGACTGGCGGCCCTGGCTGCTCCATGCTGACTGGCGGCCATGGCTGCTCCATGCTGACTGGCGGCTCTGGCTGCTCCATGCTAATTGGCAGCTCTGGCGGCTCCTTGCAGACTGGCAGCTCTGGCGGCTCCTTGCAGACTGGCAGCTTTGGCGGCATCCTGCAGACTGGCAGCTCTGGCGGCTCCTTGCAGACTGGTAGCTCCTTGCAGACTGGCAGCTCCATGCAGACTGGCAGCTCCATGCAGACTGGCAGCTCCATGCAGACTGGCAGCTCCATGCAGACTGGCAGCTCCTTGCAGACTGGCAGCTCCTTGCAGACTGGCAGCTCCTTGCAGACTGGCAGCTCCTTGCTAACTGGCAGCTCCATGCTAACTGGCAGCTCTATGCTAACTGGCAGCTCCTTGCAAACTGGCAGTTCTGAACAGGCGGGAGACTCCGGCAGCGCTGTAGAGAAGGAAGGCTCTAACAGCGCTAAACAGGCGGGAGACTCCGACAGCGCTGGAGAGGAGGAGGGCTCCGACAGCGCTGGACAGGCGAGGCGCACTGTAGGCCTGATGCGTGGTGCTGGCACTGGTGGTACTGGGCCGAGGACACGCACAGGAAGCCTGGTGCGGGGAGCTGCTACCGGAGGGCTGGGGTGTGGAGATGGCACAGGATGGGTTAGACCGTGAAGGCGTACTGGAGATCTTGAGAGCGGTGCTGGCACAGGACGTGCAAGGCTAGGGAGGTGCACAGGAGGCCTGGTACGTGAGACTGGCACCATCTTCACCAGCCGACTAACACGCACCTCAGGACGAGTATGGAGCGCTGACCCAGGTGCCATCAAATCCCCGACACGCTCCGTCGGGCGAATTCCATGTTTAAAACACCAACACAGCAACTCCCTCATTTCTCTCTCCTCCAATTTCCCCATTAACTCCTTCACAGTCTCTGTTTCGCTCACCTCCAACACCGGCTCTGGTTCTGGTCTCCTCCTTGGCTCCTCACGATAAACAGGGAGAGTTGGCTCAGGTCTGGCTCCTGACTCTGCCACACTCTCCCTGAGCCCCCCCCCAAGAAATTTTTGGGGCTGACTATGGGGCCTCCGTCCGCACCGCCTTGCTTGCTTCGCAAACTCCATTCTCCTATATCCTTCCGCGCACTGCTCCATCGAATCCCAGGCGGGCTCCGGCACTCTCCCTGGGTCGACCGCCCACCTGTCTATCTCCTCCCAAGAAGTATAGTCCATACTGTACTCCACTTTGGGCTGTTCCTGCCTGTTGACACGCTGCTTGGTCCCTTTGTGGTGGGTGATTCTGTAACGGTTTTCTTGGTGAGAAGGAGAGTCGGACCAAAATGCGGCGTGTCTATTGCAATCCATGTTTAATGAAGTAACACACTAAACACAAACACTATCAAAACAATAAACTTAACGAAAACCAAAACAGCCTATACTTGTGTAACCTAACACAGAACAATGACATCAGGACACTAAGGACAATCACCCACGACAAACTCAAAGAATATGGCTGCCTAAATATGGTTCCCAATCAGAGACAACGATAAACACCTGCCTCTGATTGAGAACCACTTCAGACAGCCATAGACTTAGCTAGAACACCCCACTAGCTACAATCCCCATACATACACACCACATACAAAAACCCATGCCACACCCTGGCCTGACCAAATAAATAAAGATAAACACAAAATACTTTGACCAGGGTGTGACAGCCGTATACAGCGTTCCTCGCTGAGTCTATCTTAATTGAGGAGATTGAGAACAATCCTAAATGCATTTTTGATAGTGTCACAAACTAACTAAAAAGCAGCATTCCCCAAGTGAGGATGGCTTTCAATTCAGCAGTAATAAATTCATGAACTTCTTTGAGGAAAAGATCATGATCATTTGAAAGCAAATTACGGACTCCTCTTTAAATCTGCATATTTCTCCAAAGCTCAGTTGTCCTGAGTCTGCGCATCTCTGCCAGGACATAGGATCATGGGAGACACTCAAGTTTTTTCAATACTATATCTATTAACACATTGATCAACATAGTCATGGCCTCTAAACCTTCAAGCTGCATACTGGACCCTATTCCAACTAAACTACTGAAAGAGCTGCTTCCTGTCCTTGGCCCTCCTATGTTGAACATAATAAACGTCTCCCTATCCACCGGATGTGTACCAAACTCACTAAAAGTGACAATAATAAAGTATCTCTTGAAAAAGCCAAACCTTGACCCAGAATTTTTTTTAAAACTATTGGCCTATATCGTATCTCCCATTCCTCTCAAAAATGTCATATAAAGCTGTTGCGTAGCAACTCACTGCCTTCCTGAAGACAAAAATGTATATGAAGCGCTTCAGTCTGGTTTTATACCCCATCATAGCACAGGGACTGCACTCGTGAAGATGGTAAATTACCTTTTAATTAATGGTGTCAGACCAAGACTCTGCATCTGTCCTCATGCTTCTAGACCTTAGTGTTGCTTTGGATACCATCGATCACCACATTCTTTTGGAGACCCAAAATGGTCACCACATTCTTTTGGAAACCCAAAATGGTCACCACGTTCTTTTGGAAACCCAAAATGGTCACCACGTTCTTTTGGAAACCCAAAATAGTCACCACGTTCTTTTGGGAACCCAAAATGGTCACCACGTTCTTTTGGGAACCCAAAATGGTCACCACGTTCTTTTGGGAACCCAAAATGGTCACCACGTTCTTTTGGGAACCCAAAATGGTCACCACGTTCTTTTGGGAACCCAAAATGGTCACCACGTTCTTTTGGGAACCCAACATGGTCACCACGTTCTTTTGGGAACCCAACATGGTCACCACGTTCTTTTGGAAACCCAACATGGTCACCACGTTCTTTTGGAAACCCAAAATGGTCACCACATTCTTTTGGAATCCCAAAATGGTCACCACGTTCTTTTGGAAACCCAAAATGGTCACCACGTTCTTTTGGAAACCCAAAATGGTCACCACATTCTTTTGGAAACGCAAAATGGTCACTAGGTTCTTTTGGAAACCCAAAATGGTCTACACGGACAAGTTCTAGCCTGATTCAGATCTTATTGGTCGGAATGATGTGAGTTTGTCTCTGTGGATGGTTTGTACTCTGACAAATCAACTGGATATTTCGGTGTTCTTCAATGTTACATTTTAGGACCACTAGAGTTTTCACTATTTATTTTAGCTCTTGTTGATGTTTCAATGCTTAGCGGACGATACACAGCTGTACATTTTGATGAAACACGGTTGTCCGTGTTTCAGACATAAGGAAGTGGATTGCGGCAAATGTTTTACTTTTAAACAGAGATGCTTGTTCTAGGTCTCAAGAAACAAAGAGATCTTCTGTTGACAATTACTCTTGATGGTTGTACAGTTGTCTCAAGTAAAACTGTGAAGGACCTCGCGTTACTCTGGACCCTGATCTCTCTTTTGACGAACATATCAAGACTGTTTCAAGGACAGCTTTTTTCCATCTACGTAACATTGCAAAAATCAGAAACTTTCTGTCCAAAAAGGATGCAGAAATATTAATCCATGCTTTTGTTACTTTTGTTAGATTAGACTGCTGCAATGCTCTACTTTCAAGCTACCAAGGATAAAGCACTAAATAAATTCAGTTGGTGCTAAATACGGCTGCTAGAATCCTGACGAGAACCAAAAAATGTGATCATATTACTCCAGTGCTAGCCTCCCTACACTGGCTTCCTGTTAAGGCTAGGGCTGACATCAAGGTTTTACTGCTAACCTACAAAGCATTACATGGGCTTGCTCCTACCTATCTTTCCAGTTTGGTCCTGCCGGTCATACCTACACGTACGCTACGGTCACAAGACGCAGGACTCCTTGTTGTCCCTAGAATTTCTAAGCAAACATCTTGAGGCAGGGCTTTCTCCTACAGACCTCCATTTTAATGTTATGGTCTGCCTACCCATGTGAGATATTTAGATTCGGTCTTGAGCTACAACTCTTTACTGAAGACTCATCTTTTCAGTAGATCCTATGATTGGGTGTAGTTTGGACCTAGGGGTGTGAAGGTGAACAGCAAGGCACTGGAGCAATGAACTCTGCCTGGCCGGCCCCCCTCTCTCCACTGGGATTCTCTGCCTCTGATCGTATTATGGGGGGTCTGAGTCACTGGCTTACTGGTGCTCTTCCATGCCGTCCCTAGGAGGGATGCGTGGGTTGTGTCACCGACGTGATCTTTCTGTTGGGTTTTGCGTCCCCTTGGGCTCGTGCGGTGGAGGAGATCTTCGCCCTCTCCGAGGGAACTACTCCCTGCTAGAATTAGACTGTGCTGTGGCTGCAGTGTTGTTCCGTGAGTCATCGGGATGAATGATGAGGATTTGGGAAGTGCGGCACGGAAATAACACGCTAGATTTACCATGGAAACCGTGACCAAACCACACTGAGACATGAAGGTGTTACACATCAGAAAGAGTCAAGGGAGGGCGGGTGGGGGCAGTAAATGTGTGATGTGATGTAATGTAGTGTGTGTGTGTGTGTGTCCATGTGTGTGTTCCTGCGAGTATGTATGGTGTGTGTGTGTATGCGTATTTATGTTTGCACTCAACAAACACAGAGTGACAACTTCTCCCAGCAAATCAAGTAAACAACATTGTTAGGTTGCCTGGCATATTATGTTACTGGGAGTCTCTGTTAGAGCCTCTCTTCTACGCTAATGCGTGTGTGTGTGTGTGTGTGTGTGTGTGTGTGTGCGTGTGTGTGATAACCTAGCTGAAATCCCTGCCTGCGGCTCACATCTGCTGTAAAAAAAAAAGAAAAAAAAAAAGTGCACTAAGTAGGGAATAGGGTGCTATTTAGGACATACACACTTCTCCTTCTCTCTCTCTCTCCCTACAGTAGAATACAGGCTACATTTAATCAACAACACATAATATCAAATCAAGTACAGATGTTATGGCAGGGGCAGCTAAATGTTTGTCTAGGCTGTATAATTAAAATAAACACTACACACATAATCCTTAAACAAATATATATTTATATATATACACACTAAACTAAGAAATGCCTGAATGAGCAATATCAATGACTGGAATATACCAGCAACAGTGTGTGAAAACCTTGTGAAGACTTACAGAAAAATTTTGACCTCTGTCATTGCCAACAAAGGGTATATAACAAAGTACTGAGACAAACTTTTGTTATTGACCAAATACCTATTTTCCACCATAATTTGAAAATAAATTCATAAAAAATCCTACAATGTGATTTTCTGGATTTTTTTTTCTCATTTTGTCTGTCATAGTTGAAGTGTACCTCTCTCATTTTTCTAAGTCAGTGAACTTGCACAATTGGTGGCTGACTAAATACTTATATATATATATATAAATAATGGTGTATAAAGAGAGTATGGACATTAATATAAAAGGTGTGTATAGCTGTAGTTATATAGGATGGTGTGTCTAGACAGTAGTTATTTAGGATGGTGTGTATAGACAGTAGTTATATAGGATGGTGTGTATAGACAGTAGTATATAGGATGGTGTGTATAGACAGTAGTTATATAGGATGGTGTGTATAAGCAGTAGTTATATCGGATGGGGTGTATAGACAGTAGTTATATAGGATGGTGTGTATAGACAGTGGTTATATAGGATGGTGTGTATAGACAGTAGTTCTTTAGGATGGTGTGTATAGACAGTAGTTATTTAGGATGGTGTGTATAGACAGTAGTTATTTAGGATGGTGTGTATAGGCAGTAGTTATATAGGATGGTGTGTATAGACAGTATAGGCAGTAGTTAAATAGGATGGTGTGTATAGACAGTAGCTATATAGGATGGTGTGTATAGACAGTAGTTATATAGGATGCTGTGTATAGACTGTAGTTATATAGGATGGGGTGTATAGACAGTAGTTATATAGGATGGTGTGTCTAGACAGTAGTTATATAGGATGGTGTGTATAGACAGTATAGACAGTAGTTATATAGGATGGGGTGTGTGGACAGTATAGACAGTAGTTATATAGGATGGTGTGTATAGACAGTAGTTATGTTGGATGGTGTGTATAGACAGTAGTTATATAGGATGGTGTGTATAGACAGTAGTTATATAGGATGGTGTGTATAGACAGTATAGACAGTAGTTATATAGGATGGTGTGTCTAGACAGTAGTTATATAGGATGGTGTGATTAGACAGTAGTTATAGGATGGTGTGTCTAGACAGTAGTTATATAGTATGGTGTGTATAGACAGTATAGACAGTAGTTATATAGGATGGTGTGTATAGACAGTAGTTATATAGAATGGTGTGTATAGACGGTATAGACAGTAGTTATATAGGATGGTGTGTATAGACAGTATAGACAGTAGTTATATAGGATGGTGTGTATAGACAGTAGTTATGTAGAATGGTGTGTATAGACGGTATAGACAGTAGTTATATAGGATGGTGTGTATAGACAGTAGTTATATAGGATGGTGTGTATAGACAGTAATTATATAGAATGGTGTGTATAGACGGTATAGACAGTAGTTATATAGGATGGTGTGTATAGACAGTATAGACAGTAGTTATATAGGATGGTGTGTATAGACAGTAGTTATATAGAATGGTGTGTATAGACGGTATAGACAGTAGTTATATAGGATGGTGTGTATAGACAGTAGTTATATAGGATGGTGTGTATAGACAGTAGTTATATAGAATGGTGTGTATAGACGGTATAGACAGTAGTTATATAGGATGGTGTGTATAGACGGTATAGACAGTAGTTATATAGGATGGTGTGTATAGACAGTATAGACAGTAGTTATATAGGATGGTGTGTATAGACAGTAGTTATATAGAATGGTGTGTATAGACGGTATAGACAGTAGTTATATAGGATGGTGTGTATAGACAGTAGTTATATAGGATGGTGTGTATAGACGGTATAGACAGTAGTTATATAGGATGGTGTGTATAGACAGTAGTTATATAGGATGGTGTGTATAGACAGTAGTTATATAGAATGGTGTGTATAGACGGTATAGACAGTAGTTATATAGTATGGTGTGTAGAGACAGTATAGACAGTAGTTATATAGGATGGTGTGTATAGACAGTAGTTATATAGAATGGTGTGTATAGACGGTATAGACAGTAGTTATATAGGATGGTGTGTATAGACAGTAGTTATATAGGATGGTGTGTCTAGACAGTAGTTATAGGATGGTGTGTCTAGACAGTAGTTATATAGTATGGTGTGTATAGACGGTATAGACAGTAGTTATATAGGATGGTGTGTATAGACAGTAGTTATATAGGATGGTGTGTATAGACAGTAGTTATATAGGATGGTGTGTATAGACAGTAGTTATATAGGATGGTGTGTCTAGACAGTAGTTATATAGGATGGTGTGTATAGACAGTAGTTATATAGTATGGTGTGTATAGACAGTATAGACAGTAGTTATATAGGATGGTGTGTATAGACAGTAGTTATATAGGATGGTGTGTGTAGACAGTAGTTATATAGGATGGTGTGTATAGACAGTAGTTATATAGGATGGTGTGTAGAGACAGTAGTTATATAGGATGGTGTGTGTAGACGGTATAGACAGTATAGACATTAGTTATATAGGTTGGTGTGTATAGACAGTAGTTATATAGGATGGTGTGTATAGACAGTAGTTATATAGGTTGGTTTGTCTAGACAGTAGTTATATAGGATGGTGTGTATAGACAGTAGTTATATAGGATGGTGTGTATAGACAGTATTTATATAGGATGGTGTGTATAGACAGTAGTTATATAGGATGGTGTGTATAGACAGTAGTTATATAGGATGGTGTGTACTTTAGTTTTTTAGGATGAGCCTTGACTAGAATATTACAACAAATTACCCCAAAGTGATGCTGGCATTATTAAGACCACACTCAACCAGTTGTATAAGGCCACTCAACCAGCTGTATAAGGCCACGCAACCAGTTGTATAAGGCCACTCAACCAGCTGTATAAGGCCACGCAACCAGTTGTATAAGGTCACTCAACCAGCTGTATAAGGCCACTCAACCAGCTGTATAAGGCCACTCAACCAGCTGTATAAGGCCACGCAACCAGTTGTATAAGAGTACTCAACGAGCTGTATAAGGCCACTCAACCAGCTGTATAAGACCACTCAACCAGCTGTATAAGAGTACTCAACGAGCTATATAAGGCCACTCAACCAGCTGTATAAGGCCACTCAACCAGCTGTGTAAGTCCACTCAACCAGCTGTATAAGAGTACTCAACAAGCTGTATAAGGCCACTCAACCGGTTGTATAAGGCCACTCAACCAGCTGTGTAAGGCCACTCAGCCAGCTGTATAAGGCCACTCAACCAGTTGTATAAAACCACTCAACCAGCTAAGTAAGGCCCCTCAACCAGCTGTATAAGAGTACTCAACAAGCTTTATAAGACCACTCAACCAGCTGTATAAGACCACTCAACCAGCTGTATAAGACCACTCAACCAGCTGTATAAGAGTACTCAACGAGCTGTATAAGGCCACTCAACTAGCTGTATAAGAGTACTCAACGAGCTGTATAAGGCCACTCAACCAGCTGTATAAGGCCACTCAACCAGCTGTATAAGAGTACTCAACGAGCTGTATAAGACCACTCAACTAGCTGTATAAGAGTACTCAACGAGCTGTATAAGGCCACTCAACCAGTTGTATATGGCCACTCAACCAGCTGTATTATGCCACTCAACCAGTTGTAAAAGACCACTCAACCAGCTGAATAAGGCCCCTCAACCAGCTGTATAAGAGTACTCAACCAGCTGTATAAGACCACTCAACCAGCTGTTTAAGGCCCCTCAACCAGCTGTATAAGGCCACACAACCAGCTGTATAAGAGTACTCAACGAGCTGTATAAGCCCACTCAACCAGCTGTATAAGACCACTCAACCAGCTGTATAAGAGTACTCAACGAGCTGTATAAGGCCACTCAACCAGCTGTATAAGGCCACTCAACCAGCTGTATAAGAGTACTCAACCAGCTGTATAAGGCCACTCAACCAGCTGTATAAGACCACTCAACCAGCTGTATAAGAGTACTCAACGAGCTGTATAAGAACTCTCAACCAGCTGTTTAAGGCCCCTCAACCAGCTGTTTAAGGCCACTCAACCAGCTGTATAAAACCACTCAACCAGCTGAGTAAGGCCCCTCAACCAGCTGTATAAGAGTACTCAGCGAGCTTTATAAGGCCACTCAACCAGCTGTATAAGGCCACTCAACCAGCTGTATAAGACCACTCAACCAGCTGTATAAGACCACTCAACCAGCTGTATAAGACCACTAAACCAGCTGTATAGGCCTCTCAACCAGCTGTATAAGACCACTCAACCAGCTGTATAAGACCACTCAACCAGCTGTATAAGAGTACTCAACGAGACTTAAGACCACTCAACTAGCTGTATAAGGCCACTCAACCAGCTGTATAGGCCTCTCAACCAGCTGTATAAGACCACTCAACGAGCTGTATAAGACCACTCAACTAGCTGTATAAGAGTACTCAACGAGCTGTATAAGGCCACTCAACCAGTTGTATATGGCCACTCAACCAGCTGTATAAGGCCACTCAACCAGCTGTATAGGCATCTCAACCAGCTGTATAAGACCACTCAACCAGCTGTATAAGACCACTCAACCAGCTGTATAAGACTACTCAACGAGCTGTATAAGACCACTCAACTAGCTGTATAAGAGTACTCAACGAGCTGTATAAGGCCACTCAACCAGTTGTATATGGCCACTCAACCAGCTGTATAAGGCCACTCAGCCAGCTGTATAAGACCACTCAACCAGCTGAATAAGGCCCCTCAACCAGCTGTATAAGAGTACTCAACGAGCTGTATAAGGCCACTCAACCAGCTGTATAAGGCCACTCAACCAGCTGTATAAGGCCACTCAACCAGCTGTATAAGGCCACTCAACCAGTTGTATAAGGCCACTCAACCAGCTGTATAAGGCCACTCAACCAGTTGTATAAGACCACTCAACCAGCTGAATAAGGCCCCTCAACCAGCTGTATAAGAGTACTCAACGAGCTGTATAAGGCCACTCAACCAGCTGTATAAGGCCACTCAACCAGCTGTATGAGGCCATAAGCAAACAAGAAAACGCTCATCCCAGAAGTGGTGCTCCTAGTGGCCGGGAACGTTACTGCAGGCAAACTAAATCAGTTTTACCTTCTACCAGCATGTCACATGTGTAACAAGAAAATAAAAGACTACATTTACTCCGCACACAGAGACGCATTCAAAGCTCTCCCTCAACCTCCATTTGGCAAATCTGACCATAATTCTACCCTCCTGATTCCTGCTTACAAGCAACAACTAAAGCAGGAAGTACCAGTGACTCGTTCAATACAGATGAGGAGGATGCTACGCTATAGGACTGTTTTGCTAGCAGAGACTGGAATATGTTCTGGGATTCATCCAATGGCTTTGAGGAGTATACCATATCAGTCACCGGCTTCATCAATAAGTGCATCAATGACGTCGTCCCCACAGTGACCGTACGTACATATCCCAACCAAAAGCCGTGGATTATAGGCAACATACGTACGCACCGAGATACAGGGTAGAGCTGCCGTTTTCAAGGTGCAGGACACTGATCTGGACTCTTATGCTAAATCCCGCTATGCCCTCAGAAAAACGATCAAACAGGCAAGAGTCAATAATGGACTAAGATTAGGAACTGTGGCACAGAAATAACACGCTAGATGTGGTATGACTGATCACCTACTACACTGGCTCTGATGCTCGTCAGATGTGGGAGAGCTTGCAAACTATTACGGACTACAAAGGGAAACCCAGCCGCAAGCTGCCCAGTGACGTGAAACTACCAGATGGGCTAAGTGTCTTTTTATGCTCGCTTCGAGGCATACAGCACTGAAGCATGCATGAGAGCACCAGCTGTTCCTGACAACTGTGTGATCAGGCTCTCCCTAGCCGATGTGAGCAGGACCTTTAAACAGGTCAACATTCACAAGGCCGCAGGGCCAGAAGGATTGTGTACTCAGAGCATACATGGACCAACTGGCAAGTGTCTTCACTGACATTTTCAACCTCTCCCTGACCGAGTCTGTAATATCTACATGTTTCAAACAGACCACCATAGTCCCTGTGCCCAAGAAAGTGACAGTAACCTGCCTAAATGACTACCGCCCCCTGGGCACTCACGTTGGTAGCCACAAAGTGCTTTGAAAGGCTGGTCATGGCTCACATCAATACCATCATCCTGGAAAGTCTAGACCCACTCCAATTCACAATAACACCCAAAAAGATCCACAGATGATACAGCTCATCGTTCAACACCATAGTGCCCTCAAAGCTCATCACTAAGCTAAGGACCCTGGGACTAAACACCTCCCTCTGCAACTGGATCCCGGACTTCCTGACGGGCTGCCCCCAGGTGGTGAGGGTAGGCAACAACACATCTGCCACGTTGATCCTCAACATGTTGACCCCTCAGGGGTGTGTACTTAGTCCCTTCCTGTACTCCTCGTTCACCAACGACTGCATGGCCAAGCGCGACTACAATACCATCATAATTATTGCTGACAACATAGCAGTGCTAGGCCTGATCACTGACAACAATGAGACAGCCTATAGGGAGGAGGTCAGAGACCTGGCAGTGTAGTGACAAGACAACAACTTTTATATTAATGTTATTTAGAGAGAGGGAGAGGGAGAGGGAGAGAGCGAGAGCGAGAGGGGGGGGAGGGAGAGAGAGGGAGAGAGATTTTCTTACTCCCTAAAACTGGCCCATGAGGCACAATGACCCAAACATTCTACTCATTTAGTAGAACCATACACCAAATCTGCAATACTACTGGCACATGTTTTGCTTTACATTCAGATTGCAATTACATAACAAACTTTTGTAAAAACACGACACACAATTCTCTACTTTTGGCACAAACAACTAAAATCTCTTGTGTGCAAATGAAAAGCAACACTGTTCAACAAGCTCAATTACCAATTGATCACTTTCAACTCTTTCACTCTTCACACAACACTAGTTACCTAAATGTTCACTTTGCAATCAGACCTTTGGTATGGGATAAAAACATGAGTACTTCTGTGTTTGGAGAACAATGGAAGCAAACTTGGAAAATATAGGTGGAGGTGGAGGAAGACCAAGAATACAAAGAGAATAATCTCTGATGAAATGTGGGTGACTGGTGGACTACGTGGTAAACTATGGTTTGACCATGAGAGAGGCTGGGCCAATCAGAGCCGCTTCACCGTAGCATCCGTCATCCGGATGTTCCAAAATGAGAACAGGTACTGCAGACATTGGACCTCTCTACTACTTTTACCACCAGACAGTCGAACAACATAAAGCTAAGTATATGTATAACCTTCATTTAACTTAGCAAGTCGGTTAAGAACAAATTCTTATTTACAATGACGGCCTACAACGGCCAAACCCGGACGACGCTGGGCCAACGACGTTGGGCCAATTGTGCGCCGCCCTATGGGTCTCCCAATCACGGCTGCTTGTGATACAGCCTGGATTTTAGATTCTAGATACTGTAGATTCTAATGCATAATGTAAGGGGAAACAAAGTCAATGTTTCATGTATTACTGTATGTATGTATGAAATTGAGAGCTGTACTACTTTGTGACATGTGTATACTGAATAACTGTAGTGTTCACTGTACCGCCATTTTGTTTTTGGAAAACTGAATGACGACCACCACTTGAACGCATCTATTTACAGACTAACAGGAAATGGTAGTTGAACATAATGCCAGAAGACTGCGGGAAATCCAACGACAGATTATTGAAAACCCTGCCATCTTCCATCACATCAGAGTGAGTTTATCAACCATAGCCGAATGAAGCAAAATTAAGCATATCTACAGAGTCCCATTTGAAAGAATTTTCCAAAGAGTGAAGGAAAAATGGTATGAATACGTGTAAGTAATGTACTGGTATTACTCTCTTGAGACATTAGAGACTCATCGATGTTGCCAGTGAACTTATCTATACAGCAATTACAGTACTTACTATCATTTCAGAAAATCATGGATTTGTATTTTTTTGGGGGGGGGGGGGGTTGGCCTTGAAGGTTTCACCTGCCATATCAGTTCTGTTATACTCACAGACATGATTTTAACCGTTTTAGAAACTTTAGAGTTTTCTATCCAAATCTACCAATTATATGCATATCTTAGCTTCTGGGCCTGAGTAACAGGCAGTTTACTTTGGGCTTTTCATTCTTACGTGAAAATACTCCCAAGAGAGGTTAAAAGAAACGTACCATGGCACCTTTTGTTTTTAAACAACTGCATTGGAAGCAAAAACTTATTATACTTACTGATCTGAAAGTGGATCTTTTCCTTCCAAAAACATTTCTTCCACACTGGAATCAAAATGGGCTCACTCAGAGTCCTCATCGGTTCATTCTGTGTCACTCTCTGTCAATTTCTGCAACAGTCTAATCCAAACTTGTATACTTGAACTTCCATTTAGCTTTTCCAATCTTAGTAGCAGTGTTTAACTTTTTCAGTTTTGAGAAAAGTTTGTAGAAGAGAACAAACCGCTGCGTAACGCAAACTTCAGTACGCCCTGTTTGCTATCACCAGAGAATGAACACTGTTGCGCACAGCTCTAGCTTGATGGCTGTTTGACGTACATAGGGCGTTGACATACATGGTCATTGGACCAAGACACTGTCAATCAAGTGAACACCACTCGTCTCATTGGTGCGTATCGATGGCCGACCTTCGTGGGCTAATTGACGTGTTGTGTAGCCAATATGTAATGTAGAATGATGAAACAAGTTTGGTTTCCTTCTAGTGTCTGAGGATTGCACAGAAACACAACTTTACCAGGTTAAACAAAGTTTTTGAACAAATTCTTATTTTCAACGACGGCCTACCGGGGAACAGTGGATTAACTGCCTTGATCAGAGGTAGAATAACAGATTTTTACCTTGTCAGCTCGGGGATTCTGTCACGCCCTGGTCTTAGTATTTTGTGTTTTCTTCATTATTTTGGTCAGGCCAGGGTGTGACATGGGTTATTTATGTGATTGTGTTTTGTCTAGAGTTTTTTTTGTAGGTTATGGGATTGTGGTTTAGTGGGGTTGTCTAGAAAAGTCTATGGTTGCCTGGAGTGGTTCTCAATCAGAGGCAGGTGTTTATCGTTGTTTCTGATTGGGAACCATATTTAGGCAGCCATATTCTTTGAGTGTTTCGTGGGTGATTGTTCCTGTCTCTGTGTTTGTGTGCACCAGATCAGGCTGTTTAGGTTTTTCACGTTACGTTTATTGTTTTGTATCGTCATTATCTTTATTAAAGATGTATGAGGATAACCACGCTGCATTTTGGTCCTCCTCTCTTTCACCGGAAGAAAACCTTAACAGTTTTGCCGATTAAATTTCATTAATTGTTTTGTTGAAAGAGTCAGAATTCATGCAAAACACTAAATACAACATGGATTTCGTTAGGATATCAAAATTGATTTTTATCAAAGAAAACTATGCTACGTGTAATCTCTGGACCCTCAGGATGACAAAACAGAGCAAGATTGTTGAATTTTAATAGCTAACATGTCGATGGCCGTAATAAAAAAATACGCCAATAGTGGACAACCTTGTTTTACTCCTCTTTACAGTTTAATACTTTCTGAGACGTAGCCATTATTGACAATTTTAGACGTAGAGTTACTATACACCTTTAACCAATATTATAAGAGATTCTCCTTACTTGAAATATTCCAAGCATTTATATATAAATTCTTTATCAAAAGCCTTTTCAAAGTCAGCCATGCTTGGTTTCCAGGATTTTTCAGTGTTATATTTTTTCCAGTACTTGTCTTATCTCATTATTAAAAAAGTTATTAAAAAAAGTATTGTATTAAAAAAAGTTGTCTGATTAGGATGAAAAATATCCATTAATGCCTTTTAAAATCTACGTGCTATGCATTTTTCTAGAATTTTTCGCATAATAAAACTGAAGTGTAAGGGGCCTCCAATTGTTTAAATGGACTGGATCTTTATATTTACCTGATTATGATTCAGTAATAATGAAACCAGACCATGTTTAGTATCTGATAATCTACCATTGTTATAGGAGTGGTTATAATATGCTAATAATGGTCCTCTGAGTATATTAAAAAAAGGTTTGGTAATACCTCAACTGGTATGCCATCCAGCCCTGGAGTTTTCCCAGACTTAAAGGCTTTAATTGCATCAAGACGTTCCTCCTCTGTAATGTGGCCTTCACATGAGTCTTTCTGTACACATGTTAATTCTACATTATTAATAGAAACAAATCCATACAATTAACTTTGGTTAGAAGAGATGGAGGAGACTGAAACGAAAACATATGCTTAAAGTACTTTGCTTACACTTTCATTGCAAAGGGAGTGAATACATATACACACCACTTTTCAGTTTTTTTTTTTTTTTTTTTTTTCATTTCACTTCACCAAATTGGACTATTTTGTGTATGTCCATTACATGAAATAAAAATAAAAATGGATTAAAATTACAGGTTGTAATGAAACAAAATAAAACAAACATCAATGGGGATGAATACTTTTGCAAGGGTCAGTGTGAACCAGGGTGACTTGACACAACGATGGCACTGTATGCCATCTGTAAATACGAATTCAATTGTTAAATTGCAAGCCTAGTTGGTTAAGCCACAGAAAAAGCCAGTAACCTTCCCGCTAGCCATGGTTGGTTGAGATAATGAGTGGGCTGGACATGCCGAGGGATGAGTTTGGATTGGCCTGTCGTATAGCACGGTTCTGACTATTTGATCTGTTCAGTATGTGTAGGTAATCCTGTCTAACGCTGATCTTTTTTTATGTATCGTGTAGTAAAAGACTCCACTATGCAAGTATACATTTCAATAGAATGTCACGGCAACAACTTTTTCTGATCGCTCTCGTCAGAGTGTACCAGAGCGCAGAATAACTAACGAATTTACAAATGCTCAACACCGGTTGAATATGGCAGGTGTCAGTAAACGTTGCCAGGAGCACAGCTGGTCACCAACGCTCTGGATAACATGAAAACAACCTGACTAGCTCTGCTAAGGTGAGTAAAATGGTCAGTGTGTGTGGGAAATCAAGTTTAATATGATTCCTATGGCATTGCACATGGGCAGTGTGAACCAGAGTGACTTGACACAACGTGACATTACTAAACTGGGTTGTAATAGTAGAATGTACAAGGTGACATTACTAAACTGGGTTGTAATAGTAGAATGTACAAGGTGACATTACTAAACTGGGTTGTAATAGTAGAATGTACAAGGTGACATTACTAAACTGGGTTGTAATAGTAGAATGTACAAGGTGACATTACTAAACTGGGTTGTAATAGTAGAATGTACAAGGTGACATTACTAAACTGGGTTGTAATAGTAGAATGTACAAGGTGACATTACTAAACTGGGTTGTAATAGTAGAATGTACAAGGTGACACTACTAAACTGGGTTGTCATAGTAGAATGTACAAGGTGACATTACTAAACTGGGTTGTAATAGTAGAATGTACAAGGTGACATTACTAAACTGGGTTGTAATAGTAGAATGTACAAGGTGACATTACTAAACTGGGTTGTAATAGTAGAATGTACAAGGTGACATTACTAAACTGGGTTGTAATAGTAGAATGTACAAGGTGACATTACTAAACTGGGTTGTAATAGTAGAATGTACAAGGTGACATTACTAAACTGGGTTGTAATAGTAGAATGTACAAGGTGACACTACTAAACTGGGTTGTCATAGTAGAATGTACAAGGTGACATTACTAAACTGGGTTGTAATAGTAGAATGTACAAGGTGACATTACTAAACTGGGTTGTAATAGTAGAATGTACAAGGTGACATTACTAAACTGGGTTGTAATAGTAGAATGTACAAGGTGACATTACTAAACTGGGTTGTAATAGTAGAATGTACAAGGTGACATTACTAAACTGAGTTGTAATAGTAGAATGCACAAGGTGACATTACTAAACTGGGTTGTAATAGTAGAATGTACAAGGTGACATTACTAAACTGGGTTGTAATAGTAGAATGCACAAGGTGACATTACTAAACTGGGTTGTAATAGTAGAATGCACAAGGTGACATTACTAAACTGGGTTGTAATAGTAGAATGTACAAGGTGACATTACTAAACTGGGTTGTAATAGTAGAATGTACAAGGTGACATTACTAAACTGGGTTGTAATAGTAGAATGTACAAGGTGACATTACTAAACTGGGTTGTAATAGTAGAATGTACAAGGTGACATTACTAAACTGGGTTGTAATAGTAGAATGCACAAGGTGACATTACTAAACTGGGTTGTAATAGTAGAATGTACAAGGTGACATTACTAAACTGGGTTGTCATAGTAGAATGTACAAGGTGACATTACTAAACTGGGTTGTAATAGTAGAATGTACAAGGTGACATTACTAAACTGGGTTGTCATAGTAGAATGTACAAGGTGACATTACTAAACTGGGTTGTCATAGTAGAATGTACAAGGTGACATTACTAAACTGGGTTGTCATAGTAGAATGTACAAGGTGACATTACTAAACTGGGTTGTAATAGTAGAATGTACAGGGTGACATTACTAAACTGGGTTGTAATAGTAGAATGTACAGGGTGACATTACTAAACTGGGTTGTAATAGTAGAATGTACAAGGTGACATTACTAAACTGGGTTGTAATAGTAGAATGCACAAGGTGACATTACTAAACTGGGTTGTAATAGTAGAATGTACAAGGTGACATTACTAAACTGGGTTGTAATAGTAGAATGTACAAGGTGACATTACTAAACTGGGTTGTAATAGTAGAATGTACAACATGACATTACTAAACTGGGTCAGTGTGAACCAGGGTGACATGACACAAAGGGCCAAGCTGTACAAACAAAACAGAAATGACACAGGATGTCTTATTTAACGAAGGGGGTTTCTCGTCTGCTGTGACACGTTCATCCATGTTAACCGGTAAGAGTCTTAACTACCTCTGATATCTTTATTGATTTTGTTCTTTTACATACTGTATATTAATTGCTTTATATTGACACTATGTTTCTGATATTGCTACTGTACAAGTAACCATTTCCCTTTACCGTTGACACCTTCTGTAGAGACCCGTCCACTTAGCAAGACTGATATATAAACTTAATACTGATATGTGTGGTCGTAACATGCAAAAGCCATTTTCTCAAAAGTGAGGTTGCAAGTTAATCAATTTTCAAAGCAGAATTACTTTCCCATTGTTCCTCAAATGCAGTGTGTGCCATTACATTTTGCCGCTCTGTGCCTCTGCTTTTATCCAATGTAAAAAAAAACACAATTTCAAATGTCGCTACAGAAGACCAAATCGACAGTTGGTCACAAATTTACAGACCACAAATTGTAATTGGCTATACGTAAACTCTTTAACATTCACAGCGCTGGCCTCTACCCCAATATTTGGAATCATGGACTGATCACCCCAATCCACAAAAGTGGAGACAAATTTGACCCGAATAACTACTGTGGGATATGCGTCAACAGCAACCTTGGGAAAATCCTCTACATTATCATTAACAGCAGACTCATACCTTTCCTCAGTGAAAACAATGTACTGAGCGAATGTCAAAGTAGCTTTTTACCAAATGACCTTAAGACAGACCACATTTGTATTAGTATTTATTATGGATCCCCATGTGTTCCTGCCAAGGCAGCAGCTACTCTTCCTGGGGTTTATTATGGATCCCCATGTGTTCCTGCCAAGGCAGCAGCTACTCTTCCTGGGGTTTATTATGGATCCCCATGTGTTCCTGCCAAGGCAGCAGCTACTCTTCCTGGGGTTTATTATGGATCCCCATGTGTTCCTGCCAAGGCAGCAGCTACTCTTCCTGGGGTTTATTATGGATCCCCATTTGTTCCTGCCAAGGCAGCAGCTACTCTTCCTGGGGTTTATTATGGATCCCCATGTGTTCCTGCCAAGGCAGCAGCTACTCTTCCTGGGGTTTATTATGGATCCCCATGTGTTCCTGCCAAGGCAGCAGCTACTCTTCCTGGGGTTTATTATGGATCCCCATTTGTTCCTGCCAAGGCAGCAGCTACACTTCCTGGTGTTTATTATGGATCCCCATGTGTTCCTGCCAAGGCAGCAGCTGCTCTTCCTGGGGTTTATTATGGATCCCCATGTGTTCCTGCCAAGGCAGCAGCTACTCTTCCTGGGGTTTATTATGGATCCCCATTTGTTCCTGCCAAGGCAGCAGCTACTCTTCCTGGGGTTTATTATGGATCCCCATGTGTTCCTGCCAAGGCAGCAGCTACACTTCCTGGTGTTTATTATGGATCCCCATGTGTTCCTGCCAAGGCAGCAGCTGCTCTTCCTGGGGTTTATTATGGATCCCCATGTGTTCCTGCCAAGGCAGCAGCTACACTTCCTGGTGTCCAGCTAATTTAAGGCAGTAATATCATTTTAAAAACATTGCAATACATTCATAACACATTTCACAACACATTCAGTGTAGTACCCTCAGGCCCCTACTATACTACCACATATCTACAACACAAACTCCATGTGTACGTGTGTATGTTATCGTGTGTTTGTATGCATGTGTCTGTGTTTATGTTTGTGCGGCTTCACAGTCCCTGCTGTTCCATAAGGTGTATTTGATCAGTTTTTTTTAAATCTAATTTTACTGCTTAGATCAGTTACTTGATGTGGAATAGAGTTCTGTGTCGTCATGGCTTTATGTAGTACTGTGCACCTCCCATAGTCTGTTCTGGTCTTGGGGACTGTGATCTCTGCAGCACTACACCAATTAGGCATTTATGGTAGAGTTGCCAGACGGAAAACCACTCCTCAGTAAAAGGCGTATGACATCCTGCTTGGAGTTTGCCAAAAGGCACCTAGATGACTCTGTCCATGAGAAACAAGATTCTCTGGTCTTATGGAACCAAGATTGAACTCTTTTGCCTGAATGCCAAGTTCACTTCTGGAGGAAACCTGGCACCATCCCTATGGTAAAGCATGGTGGTGGCAGCATCATGCTGTGGGGATGTTTTTCAGCAGTAGGGACTGGGAGACTAGTCAGGATCGAGAGAAAGATGAACGAAGCAAAGTACAGAGAAATCCTTGGTGAAAACCTGCTACAGAGCACTCAGGACCTCAGACTGGGGTGAAGGTTCACCTTGCAACAGGACAATGACTCTAAGCACAGCCAAGACAATGCAGGAGTGTCTTCAGGACAAGTCTCTGAATGTCCTTGAGTGGCCCAGCCAGAGACTTGAACCCGATCGAACATCTCTTGAGAGACCTGAAAATAGCTGTGCAGCGACGCTCCCCATCCAACCTGTCAGAACTTGGGAGGATCTGCAGAGAAGAATGGGAGAAACTCCCCAAATACAAGTGTGCCAAGCTTGTAGTGTCTTACCCAAGAAGACTTGAGGTTGTAAACACTGTCAAAGGTACTTCAACAAAGTACTGAGTAAAAGGTCTGAATACTGATGTAAATTTTGTATTTCAGTTTTTATTTTTAACACCGTTGCAAAAATGTCTAATGGGGGTATTGTTTATAGATTGATTAGGGGAAAAACAATTTTATCAATATTAGAATAAGGCTGTAATATTTGTTGGTCTGATATGATTAATGAAGTTAAAAATATTTTTGTGTCTGATGTGATTAATGAGGAGCATCCAGATGCTGCACTTGATGAATTTATGAAATTGCTTCTTCCAATTATTGATAAACATTCACCTGTTTATGACACTGACTGTTAGAACTGTTAAGGCTCCATGGATTGATGAGGAATTGACTAAATGTGTGGTGATGTATGGTTGAAATAGATGGGAAAGAGATGGGAAAGAGATGGGAAAGAGACGGGAAAGAGACGGGAAAGAGACGGGAAAGAGACGGGAAAGAGACGGGAAAGAGACGGGAAAGAGACGGGAAAGAGATGGGGAAGAGATGGGGCAAAAGGAGTGGCTAATAAGTCTGGCTGTACTTCTGACTGGCTGACTTACTGCAAATTGATAAATGATGTGACTAAACTCAACACAAAGAAGAAGAAACTGTATTATGAAGCCAAGATCACTGATATAAAGAATGATGTAAAAAAAACTTGAGTACCTTCAATGAAATTATGGGCAGAAAAACAAATTAAACTCCATATTTCATCTAATCAGATGGCTTATTCATCACAAAACCATTTGATGTTGCCAATTATTTTAATTATTATTTCTTTGGCAAAGTGGGCAAAATTAGGCAGGAAATGCCAACAACGAACAGTGAGCCATAGTATTTATACAGAAAAAAAACAAATAATGAAAGAAAAGCATTACAAGTTTGAATTTTGTAAAGTTAGTGTGGGAGAGGTGGAACAATTATTGTTGTCGATCGATAATGACAAACCTCCTGACATTGACAACTTAGATGGAAATCTACTGAGGATGGTAGCTGACTCTATAGTCACTCCTATCTGTCATATCTTTAAATCTGAGCCTAGAGGAAAGTCTTTGTCCTCAGGCCTGGAGGAAAGCCAAAGTCATTCCGCTACCCAAGAGTGGTAAAGTGGCCTTTACTGGTTCTGACAGCAGACCTATAAGCTTGCTGCCAGCTCTTAGCACACTGTTGGAAAAAAAATAGTGTTTGACCAAATACAATGCTATTTATCTATAAAAAATGAACAACAGACTTTCAGCATGCTGTTAGAGGACACTCAACATGTACTGCACTGACACAAATGACTGATGATTGGTTGAAAGAAATTGAAAATAAGAAGATTGTGGGAGCGGTACTGTTATATTTCAGCCTTTGATATTATTGACTGAGCGCAAAACCTGTAGTTGAAAAAACACATGTGTTATGGCTTTTTTTTGTGCTCAAGGACACATAGATGTTTCACATATTCAGCTTTGGGGATTCAAACCAACACTCTTAACCGCTAGGCTACCTGACGTTATAGTCCGTCTCATCTTGTCTCCTCCGCTCCCCCTTAATTAAATTGTATTGTCTGACTACGGCACTCATTACTCAAACACAAACTAATCAACCGCTGTGGCTCTGGAGGGAGGCAGAAAATGAATGTTTGTTTGAGGGTCTGCCGTGGATGCAGTGGATGGGAAAAACAAATGAATAGAAGATGCCGAAACGAGGATATTTAGCAGTGAAGTGGGAACATTTGGAGAGAAATTCAGTGGTTATGGCGTGAGCACCTGTGTGCAATTGAAAACCTTGAGGCAGTAGTACTCACATGCCTCCATCTCTGTCAAACCAGACTCCACACAATATTAAATGGAACAAAGGCCACAAGGCGAAAACAGTGTGGGACCTTACCTGTGCCTTAGCCTTACTCAGTATACACAGTATCTATGAATCAGAAAAGACTGGATGGACTGTTCCCTGTGTCTCTTTTTTTAATTAGATGTTTCACCTTTATTTAACCAGGTAGGCTATTTGAGAACAAGTACTCATTTGCAACTGCGACCTGGCCAAGATAAAGCAAAGCAGTGTGACACAGACAACAACACAGAGTTACACATGGAATGAATCAAATTTCAAATCAAATGTATTTATATAGCCCTTCGTACATCAGCTGATATCTCAAAGCGCTGTACAGAAACCCAGCCTAAAACCCCAAACAGCAAGCAATGCAGGTGTAGAAGCACGGTGGCTAGGAAAAACTCCCTAGAAAGGTCAAAACCTAGGAGGAAACATAGAGAGGAACCAGGCTATGAGGGGTGGCCAGTCCTCTTCTGGCTGTGCCGGGTGGAGATTATAACAGAACATGGCCAAGATGTTCAAATGTTTATAAATGAGCAGCACGGTCAAAAAACAGGTCTGGGACAGGTAGCACGTCCGGTGAACAGGTCAGGATTCCATAGCCTCAGGCAGAACAGTAGAAACTGGAGCAGCAGCACAGCCAGGTGGACTGGGGACAGCAAGGAGTCATCATGCCAGGTAGTCCTGAGGCATGGTCCTAGGGCTCAGGTCCTCTGAGAGAGAGAGAAAGAAAGAAAGAGAGAAAGAGAGAATTAGAGAGAGCATACTTAAATTCACACAGGGCACCGGATAAGACAGGAGAAGTACTCCAGATATAACAAACTGACTCTAGTCCCTCGACACATAAACTACTGCAGCATAAATACTGGAGGCTGAGACAGGAGGGGTCAGGAGACACTGTGGCCCCATCCGATGATACCCCCAGACAGGGCCAAACAGGAAGGATATAACCCCACCCACTTTGCCAAAGCACAGCCCCCATAACACTAGAAGGATATCTTCAACCACCAACTTACCATCCTGAGACAAGGCCGAGTATAGCCCACAAAGATCTTCGCCACGGCACAACCCAAGGGGGGGCGCCAACCCAGACAGGAGTATCACATCAGTGACTCAACCCACTCAAGTGACGCACCCCTCCTAGGGACGGCATGAAAGAGCACCAGTAAGCCAGTGACTCAGCACCTGTAATAGGGTTAGAGGCAGAGAATCCCAGTGGAGAGAGAACCGGCCAGGCAGAGACATCAAGGGTGGTTAGTTGCTCCATGGCCTTTCCGTTCACCTTCACACTACCGGGCCAGAATACACTCAATCATATGACCCACTGAAGACTTAAAGGTTGAGACCGAGTTTTCGTCTCTCACATGGATAGGCAGACCATTCCATAAAAATGGAGCTCTATAGGATAAAGCCCTGCCTCCAGCTGTTTGCTTAGAAATTCTAGGCACAATTAGGAGGCCTGCGCCTTGTGACCGTAGCGTACGTGTAGGTATGTACGGCAGGACCAAATCCGAGAGATAGGTAGGAGCAAGCCCATGTAATGTTTGTAGGTTAGCAGTAAATCCTTGAAATCAGCCCTTGCCTTGACAAGCCAGTGTAGAGAGGCTAGCACTGGAGTAATATGATCAAATTTTTTTGGTTCTTGTCAGGATTCTAGCTGCCATATTTAGCACTAACTGAAGTTTATTTAGTGCTTTATCCAGGTAGCCGGAAAGTAGAGCATTGCAGTAGTCTAACCTAGAAGTAACAAAAGCATACATTTTTCTGCATCATTTTTGGACAGAAAGTTTCAGATTTTTTGCAATATTACATAGACGGAAAAAAGCTGTCCTTGAAAGAGTCTTGATATGTTCGTCAAAAGAGAGATCAGGGTCCAGAGTAGCGCCGAGGTCCTTCACAATTTTATTTGAGACGACTGTACAACCATTAAGATTAATTGTCAGGTTCAACAGAAGATCTCTTTGTTTCTTGGGACCTAGAACAAGCGTCTCTGTTTTGTCCAAGTTTAAAAGTAGAAAGTTTGCAGCCATCCACTTCCTTATGTCTGAAACACAGGCTTCCAGGGAGGGCAATTTTGGGGCTTCACCATGTTTCATTGAAATGTACAGCTGTGTGTCATCCGCATAGCAGTGTAAGTTAACATTTTGTTTTCGAATGAAATCCCAAAGAGGTAAAATATATAGTGAAAACAATAGTAGTCCTAAATCAGAACCTTGAGGAACACTGAAATTTACAGTTGATTTGTCGGAGGACAAACCATTCACAGAGACAAACTGATGTCTTTCCGACAGATAAGATCTAAACCAGGCCAGAACTTGTCCGTGTAGACCAATTTGAGTTTCCAATCTCTCCAAAAGAATGTGGTGGTCGATGGTATCAAAAGCAGCACTAAGGTCTAGGAGCACGAGGACAGATTCAGAGCCTCGATCTGATGCCATTAAAGGTAATTTACCACCTTCACAAGTACAGTCTCAGTGCTATGATGGGGTCTAAAACCAGACTGATGCATTTCATATACATTGTTTGTCTTCAGGAAGACAGCCTTTTCCAAAAAAAATTGAGAGGAATGGAAGATTCGATATAGGCCGATAGTTTTTTATATTTTCTGGGTCAAGGTTTGACTTTTTCAGTAGAGGCTTTATTACTGCCACTTTTAGTGAGTTTGGTACACATCTGGTGGATAGAGAGCCGTTTATTATGTTCAACATAGGAGGGCCAAGCACAGGAAGTAGCTCTTTCAGTAGTTTAGTTAGAATAGGGTCCAGTATGCAGCTTGAAGGTTTAGAGGCCATGATTATTTTCATCATTATGTCAAGAGATAAAGTACTAAAACACTTGAGTGTCTCTCTTGATCCTAGGTCCTGGCAGAGTTGTGCAGACTCAGGACAACTGAGCTTTGAAGGAATATGCAGATTTAAAGAGGAGTCCGTCATCTTTTCCTCAATGCTGCTTTTTAGTTAGCTTTGCGACAGTATCAAACATACATTTCGGGTTGTTCTTATTTTCCTCAAATAAGTTGGAAAAATAGGATGATCGAGCAGCAGTAAGGGCTCTTCGATACTGCGCGGTACTGTCTTTCAAGCTAGTCGGAAGACTTCCAGTTTGGTGTGGCGCCATTTCCGTTCCAATTTTCTGGAAGCTTGCTTCAGAACTTGGGTATTTTCTGTATACCAGGGAGCTAGTTTCTTATGAGAAATGTTTTTAGTTTTTAGGGGTGCAACTGCATCTAAGGTATTGCGCAAGGTTAAATTGAGTTCCTCAGTTAGGTGGTTAACTGATTTTTGTCCTTTGATTTCCTTGGGTAGGCAGAGGTAGTCTGGAAGGGCATCAAGGAATCTTTGTGTTGTCTGTGAATTTATAGCACGACTTTTGATGCTCTTTGGTTGGGGTCTGAGCAGATTCTTTGTTGCAATTGCATACGTAATAAAATGGTGGTCCAACAGTCCAGGAATATGAGGAAAAACATTAAGATCCACAACATTTATTCCATGGACAAAACTAGGTCCAGAGTATGACTGTGACAGTGAGTAGGTCCAGAGACATGTAAACAAACAAGTCAATGACACAGTAGAGAAAGGAAAGTCTATATACACTGTGTGCAAAAGGCATGAGGAGATAGGCAATAAATAGACCATAATAATTACAATTTAACAGATTAACACTGGAGTGATAAATGAGCAGATGATGATGTGCAAGTAGAGATACTGGTGTGCAAAAGAGCAGAAAAGTAAATAAAATAAAAACATTATGGGGATGAGGTAGGTTGATTTGGTGGGTTATTTAAAGATGGAATATGTACAGCTGCAGCGATCGGTTAGCTGCTCAGATAGTTGATGTTTAAAGTTGGTGAGGGAAATAAAAGTCTCTAACCTCAGCGATTTTTGCAATTCCTTCCAGTCACTGGCAGCAGAGAACTGGATTGAAAAGCGGCCAAATGAGGTGTTGGCTTTGGGGATGATCAGTGAGATATACCTGCTGGAACGTGTGAACTGAGATAAGGCGGAGCTTTACCTAGCATAGACTTATAGATGACCTGGAGCCAGTGAGTCTGGCGACTAATATGTAGCGAGGGCCAGCTGACTAGAGCATACAGGTCGCAGTGGTGGGTGGTATAAGGTGATTTGGTAACAAAACGGATGGCACTGTGATAGACTGCATCCAGTTTGCTGAGTAGAGTGTTGGAAGCTATTTTGTAGATGACATCGCCGAAGTCGAGGATCGGTAGGATAGTCAGTTTTACTAGGGTGAGTTTGGTGGCGTGAGTGAAGGATGCTTAGTTGCGAAATAGAAAGCCGATTCTAGATTTTATTTTGGATTGGAGATGTTTAATATGAGTCTGGAAGGAGAGTTTACAGTCTAGCCAGACACCCAGGTATTTATAGTTGTCCACATATTCTAGGTCGGAACCGTCCAGGATGGTGATGCTAGTCGGGCGGGCGGGTGCGGGCAGTGAATGGTTGAAAAGCATGCATTTGGTTTTACTAGCGTTTAAGAGCAGTTGGAGGCCACTGAAGGAGTGCTGTATGGCATTGAAGCTTGTCTGGAGGTTAGTTAGCACAGTGTCCAAGGAAGGGCCAGAAATATACAGAATGGTGTCGTCTGCTTAGAGGTGGATCAGGGAATCGCCCGCAGCAAGAGCGACATCATTGATATATACAGAGAAAAGAGTCAGCCTGAGAATTGAACCCTGCGGTACCCCCATAGAGACCGCCAGAGGTCCGGACAACATGCCCTCGAATTTGACACACTGAACTGCAAACTGCAAAGTAGTTGGTGAACCAGGCAAGGCAGTCGTCAGAAAAACCAAGGCTATTGAGTCTGCCGATAAGAATACGGTGATTGACAGAGTCGAAAGCCTTGGCCAGGTCGATGAAGACGGCTGTACAGTATTGTCTGTTATCAATGGCGGTTATGATATCGTTTAGTACCTTGAGCGTGGTTGAGGTGCACCCGTGACCGGCTCTGAAGCCGGATTGCACAGCGGAGAAGGTACGGTGGGATTCGAAATGGTCAGTGATCTGTTTATTAACATGAACTTGTTTATTAACTGATTCAGTATCTATGAATGATAACAGACTGGACTGTTCCCTGTGTCTCTCAGTATCTATGAATCAGAACAGACTGGACTGTTCCCTGTGTCTCTCAGTATCTATGAATCAGAACAAACTAGACTGTTCCCCGTGTCTCTCAGTATCTATGAATGATAACAGACTGGACTGTTCCCTGTGTCTCTCAGTATCTATGAATCAGAACAGACTGGACTGTTCCCTGTGTCTCTCAGCATCTATGAATCAGAACATACTGGACTGTTCCCTGTGTCTCTCAGTTTCTATGAATCATAACAGACTGGACTGTTCCCCGTGTGTCTCAGTATCTATGAATCAGAACAGACTGGACTGTTCCCTGTGTCTCTCAGCATCTATGAATCAGAACAGACTGGACTGTTCCCTGTGTCTCTCAGCATCTATGAATCAGAACAGACTGGACTGTTCCCTGTGTCTCTCAGCATCTATGAATCAGAACAGACTGGACTGTTCCCTGTGTCTCTCAGTATCTATGAATCAGAACAGACTGGACTGTTCCCTGTGTCTCTCAGTATCTGTGAATCATAACAGACTTGACTGTTCCCTGTGTCTCAGTTGTTGCCCTCTGTAACACTATAATATCCGTAACTCTATCTTTCCCTCTCTATTTTTCCTTCAGAGAGCCAGCAGCACAACGACTTGTACCAGCATCTCTTTGCTCCCCTGCCAGAAAGCACTTCCCTCCCTCGCCTGCCTCCCTCCCTCCCTCCTTCCTTCCTTCCTTCCTTCCTTCCTTCCTTCCTTCCTTCCTTCCTTCCTTCCTTCCTTCCTTCCTTCCTTCCTTCCTTCCTTCCTTCCTTCCTTCCTTCCTTCCTTCCTTCCTTTCTTTCTTTCTTTCTTTCTTTCTTTCCTTCTTTCTTTCTTTCTTTCCCTCCCTCCCTCCCTCCCTCCCTCCCTCCCTCCCTCCATCATCTGAACAGACCTGTAAGCTGCTTATCAACAACCACCTCAAATGAGTGATTTTAAATAAGAGCGTGTGTGCATACAGATGGGTATGTGTGTCCTTCCACCAAGTTCCTCTGCACCGTACAGTATTTGTGAGTGGCGATCTGTAGGTGTAGATGTGTGTGTGTGTGTGCGCGTGAGCGTTCGTGTGTGTGTGTGTGTGTGTGTTTCGTAACGAGTCCGTGTCCGACTAACTCTCAAAACAAGCCCTTCGAAGTGGCCATAAAAGCTATCAGCTTCCAGACCACAGAGCACAGTGTCTTGAGAGGAAAAAAGGTCTCTGTGTGTCTGATTGCTTCGGCTGAGCAGAGAAGAATCTCACCCCTCTGTCTGTCCAGTCAACCACAGCACTTAGACACTTCACTGGACATACACCCACACACACATCTCTTTAAGTGGGAGGTGAAGAAACAACAGAATCCAGAGGGAGACAGCTGACGCCTTCTCAACATGCTGTGTGTGTTTGAGAGAGATAGAGAGAGTGAGAGAGAGTGAGAGAGAGTGAGAGAGAGAGAGAGAGAGAGAGAGAGAGAGAGAGAGAGAGAGAGAGAGAGAGATGGAGGGAGGGAGGGAGAGATAAATAGACAGAGTGACAGAAGTGATAATGGACTTTCTTTGTCTCCGGCTGTTTGCTTCAGCTGGCTGGAGGGCGATGACAGATGCGAGGTATTTAGCTCCTATTTCAGAGAGAGAGAAGAAAGAGATGGGGATTAAGAGAGAGGGGGGAATAGAGAGGAGGGAGAGAGCAGGTGGAAAAAGAGATGTGGATTAAGAGAGAGGGGGGAATAGAGAGAAGGAGGGAGAGAGATGGTGAGAGAGCAGGTGGAAAAAGAGATAGGAATGTGAGATAAAATAAAAAAAAGAGAGACTTACTGATGAATGTAACTCCTTTCCTCGTCGCTTGTGGCAACCAGGCCATGTCGGCATAGAGACAGACGCATGGTAATGAAGCCGGATGTAGGTGACATCACCCCTTTAACCATAGCCATTCTCTCACACTCCTCACCACCTGGCCTAAATTGAATAAGGATGCAGAGAGTGAGACAGAGAAGTGAAGGGGATGACGTTTTGTCTAGAAGGGATACAGCTTCAGTCAAAATGGACCTTTTTGAAAGCAGGTTAGGAGAATTTACGAAGCAGGTTAGGAGAATTTACGCAGCAGGTTAGGAGAATTAGGATAAGGTTCCCACAACCATCTACCATCTATCATCTAGCCCCACTACACAACCATCTACCATCTAGCCCCACTACACAACCATCTACCACCTACCATCAAGCCCCACTACACAACCATCTACCATCTATCATCTAGCCCCACTACACAACCATCTAACATCTACCATCTACCATCAAGCCCCACTACACAACCATCTACCATCTACCATCTACCATCTAGCCCCACTACACAACCATCTACCACCTACCATCAAGCCCCACTACACAACCATCTACCATCTACCATCTACCATCTAGCCCCACTACACAACCATCTACCACCTACCATCAAGCCCCACTACACAACCATCTACCATCTACCATCTACCATCTAGCCCCACTACACAACCATCTACCATCTAGCCCCACTACACAACCATCTACCATCTACCACCTACCATCAAGCCCCACTACACAACCATCTACCATCTACCATCTATCATCTAGCCCCACTACACAACCATCTACCATCTACCATCTATCATCTAGCCCCACTACACAACCATCTACCATCTACCATCTATCATCTAGCCCCACTACACAACCATCTACCATCTAGCCCCACTACACAACCATCTACCATCTACCACCCAGCCCCACTACACAACCATCTATCATCTAGCCCCACTACACAACCATCTACCATCTAGCCCCACTACACAACCATCTACCATCTACCACCCAGCCCCACTACACAACCATCTATCATCTAGCCCCACTACACAACCATCTACCAACTACCATCAAGCCCAACTACACAACCATCTACCATCTACCATCTAGCCCCACTACACAACCATCTACCAACTACCATCAAGCCCCACTACACAACCATCTATCATCTAGCCCCACTACACAACCATCTACCATCTACCCCCACTACACAACCATCTACCATCTAGCCCCACTACACAACCATCTACCATCTAGCCCCACTACACAACCATCTACCATCTACCATCCAGCCCCACTACACAACCATCTACCATCTAGCCCCACTACACAACCATCTACCATCTACCATCTAGCCCCACTACACAACCAGGTACCATCTACCATCTAGCCCCACTACACAACCATCTACCATCCAGCCCCACTACACAACCATCTACCATCTAGCCCCACTACACAACCATCTACCATCTAACCCCACTACACAACAATCTACCAAATAGCCCCACTACACAACCATCTACCATCTAGCCCCACTACACAACCATCTAGCATCTAGCCCCACTACACAACCATCTACCATCCACCATCTAACCCCACTACACAACAATCTACCATCTAGCCCCACTACACAACCATCTACCATCTACCATCTAGCCCCACTACACAACCATCTACCATCTAGCCCCACTACACACCCATCTACCATCTAGCCCCACTACACAACCATCTACCATAGAGCCCCACTACCCAAGCATATACCATCTAGCCCCACTACACAACCATCTACCATCTAGCCCCACTACACAACCATCTACCATCTACCATCTAGCCCCATTACACAACCATCTACCATCTAGCCCCACTACACAACCATTTACCATCTAGCCCCACTACACAACCATCTACCATCTAGCCCCACTACACAACCATCTACCATCTAGCCCCACTACACAACCATCTACCATCTAGCCCCACTACACAACCATCTACCATCTACCATCCAGCCCCACTACACAACCATCTACCATCTAGCCCCACTACACAACCATCTACCATCTACCATCCAGCCCCACTACACAACCATCTAGCCCCAATACACAACCACCTACCATCTAGCCCCACTACACAACCATCTACCATCTACCATCCAGCCCCACTACACAACAAACTACCATCTACCATCTAGCCCCACTACACAACCATCTACCATCTACCATCTAGCCCCACTACACAACCATCTACCATCTACCATCCAGCCCCACTACACAACCATCTACCATCTAGCCCCACTAAACAACCATCTACCATCTAGCCCCACTACACAACCATCTACCATCTAGCCCCACTACACAACCATCTACCATCTAGCCCCACTACACAACCATCTACCATCTAGCCCCACTACACAACCATCTACCATCTACCATCTAGCCCCACTACACAACCATCTACCATCTACCATCCAGCCCCACTACACAACCATCTACCATCTAGCCCCACTACACAACCATCTATCATCTAGCCCCACTGCACAACCATCTACCATATAGCCCCACTACACAACCATCTACCATCTAGCCCCACTACACAACCATCTACCATCTAGCCCCACAACACAACCAACTACCATCTACCATCCAGCCCCACTACACAACCATCTACCATCCAGCCCCACTACACAACCATCTACCATCCAGCCCCACTGCACAACCATCTCCCATCTACCATCTAGCCCCACAACACAACCACCTACCATCTACCATCCAGCCCCACTACACAACCATCTACCATCTACCATCCAGCCCCACTACACAACCATCTACCATCTAGCCCCACTACACAACCATCTACCATCTAGCCCCACTACACAACCATCTACCATCCAGCCCCACTACACAACCATCTACCATCTAGCCCCACTACACAACCATCTACCATCCAGCCCCACTACACAACCATCTACCATCCAGCCCCACTGCACAACCATCTACCATCTACCATCTAGCCCCACAACATAACCACTTACCATCTGCCATCCAGCCCCACTACACAACCATCTATCATCTACCATCCAGCCCCACTACACAACCATCTACCATCTAGTCCCACTACACAACGATCTACCATCTAGCCCCACTACACAACCATCTACCATCTAGCCCCACTACACAACCATCTACCATCTAGCCCCACAACACAACCACCTACCATCTACCATCCAGCCCCACCACACAACCATATACCATCTACCATCTAGCCCCACTACACAACCATCTACCATCTACCATCTAGCCCCACTACACAACCTTCTACCATCTACCATCTAGCCCCACTACACACCCATCTACCATCCAGCCCCACTACACAACCATCAACCATCTAGCCCCACTACACAACCATCTACAATCTAGCCCCACTACACAACCATCTGCCATCTAGCCCCACTACACAACCATCTACCATCTACCATCTAGCCCCACTCACAACCATCTACCATCTAGCCCCACTACACACCCATCTACCATCCAGCCCCACTACACAACCATCTACCATCCAGCCTCACTACACAACCATCTACCATCCAGCCCCACTACACAACCATCTACTATCTAGCCCCACTACAAAACCATCTACCATCCAGCCCCACTACACAACCATCTACCATCTACCATCTAGCCCCACTACACAACCATCTACCATCTACCATCTAGCCCCACTACACAACCATCTACCATCTACCATCTAGCCCCATTACACAACCATCTACCATCTACCATCCAGCCCCACTACACAACCATCTACCATCTAGCCCCACTACACAACCATCTACCATCTACCATCTAGCCCCACTACACAACCAACTACCATCTAGCCCCACTACACAACCATCTACCATCTACCATCTAGCCCCACTACACAACCATCTACCATCTACCATCTAGCCCCATTACACAACCATCTACCATCTACCATCTAGCCCCACTACACAACCATCTACCATCTACCATCTAGCCCCACTACACAACCATCTACCATCTACCATCTAGCCCCACTACACAACCATCTACCATCTACCATCTAGCCCCACTACACAACCATCTACCATCTAGCCCCATTACACAACCATCTACCATCTAGCCCCACTACACAACCATCTACCATCTAGTCCCACTACACAACCATCTACCATCTAGCCCCACTACACAACCATCTACCATCTAGCCCCATTACACAACCATCAACCATCTAGCCCCACTACACAACCATCTACCATCTAGCCCCACTACACAACCATCTACCATCTACCATCTAGCCCCATTACACAACCATCTACCATCTAGCCCCACTACACAACCATCTACCATCTAGCCCCACTACACAACCATCTACCATCTAGCCCCACTACACAACCATCTACCATCTACCATCTAGCCCCATTACACAACCATCTACCATCTAGCCCCACTACACAACCATCTACCATCTAGCCCCACTACACAACCATCTACCATCTACCATCTAGCCCCATTACACAACCATCTACCATCTAGCCCCACTACACAACCATCTACCATCTAGCCCCACTACACAACCATCTACCATCTAGCCCCACTACACAACCATCTACCATCTAGCCCACTACACAACCATCTACCATCTAGCCCCACTACACAACCATCTACCATCTACCATCCAGCTCCACTACACAAAAAGTTAAATGATTCTTCTTCTCCAGGCATTGTGAACAGGGAGATGAAAGGAAAGGAACGGAGCTCTCATATTTAGATGTTGTCACTAACCCCAAGGCTCTACCTGCAGAATCTGCCAATGAGGCGACTCCGGGATGCTGGCCTTCTAGACAGAGTGGCAAAGAAAAAGCCATATCTCAGACTTGCCAATAAAAAGAAAAGATTAAGATGGGCAAAATGAACACAGACACTGGACAGAGGAACTCTGCCTAGAAGGTCCAGAATCCCAGATTCGCCTCTACCCTGCTGACGTTGAGACTGGACAGAGGAACTCTGCCTAGAAGGTCCAGAATCCCAGATTCGCCTCTTCCCTGCTGACGTTGAGACTGGACAGAGGAACTCTGCCTAGAAGGTCCAGAATCCCAGATTCGCCTCTTCCCTGCTGACGTTGAGACTGGACAGAGGAACTCTGCCTAGAAGGTCCAGAATCCCAGATTCGCCTGTTCCCTGCTGACGTTGAGACTGGACAGAGGAACTCTGCCTAGAAGGTCCAGAATCCCAGATTCGCCTCTTCCCTGCTGACGTTGAGACTGGACAGAGGAACTCTGCCTAGAAGGTCCAGAATCCCAGATTCGCCTCTTCACTGCTGACGTTGAGACTGGACAGAGGAACTCTGCCTAGAAGGTCCAGAATCCCAGATTCGCCTCTTCCCTGCTGACGTTGAGACTGGACAGAGGAACTCTGCCTAGAAGGTCCAGAATCCCAGATTCGCCTCTTACCTGCTGACGTTGAGACTGGACAGAGGAACTCTGCCTAGAAGGTCCAGAATCCCAGATTCGCCTCTTCCCTGCTGACGTTGAGACTGGACAGAGGAACTCTGCCTAGAAGGTCCAGAATCCCAGATTCGCCTCTTCCCTGCTGACGTTGAGACTGGACAGAGGAACTCTGCCTAGAAGGTCCAGAATCCCAGATTCGCCTGTTCCCTGCTGACGTTGAGACTGGACAGAGGAACTCTGCCTAGAAGGTCCAGAATCCCAGATTCGCCTCTTCCCTGCTGACGTTGAGACTGGTGTTTGGCGGGTACTAAAATTTAGAAGAGAAAAGAAGCTAGGGAGTGCAAAGCAGTAGTTCTGACCCGAGACACCAGGAGATGGATCGGGGACTATGTGCCAAAAATGGTGTCCTATTAAGTAGTCCACCACATAGGCAGTTGAATTGGGTTTGAGATGCATCCAGGGTGTGTATTTTGGGACTGGATTTGGGTGACAGAGTGTTTTTCCTGGTTCATTGCTTCCTGGCTCTGAATCATCTGAACCTGCCTGTGAATGAGGTCTCTGAGTATTGGAGCAAAAAGAAGAAAGAAATGTGTGTGTGTGTGTGTGTGTGTGTGTGTGTGTGTGTGTGTGTGTGTGTGTGTGTGTGTGTGTGTGTGTGTGTGTGTGTGTGTCTGTGTGTGTGTCTGTGTGTGTGTCTGTGTGTCTGTGTGTGTTACTCAGCCAGCTCGGGCTGTCGATGCCGTCTGGGCATCTCCACATCAGACACAGTGGGGAGTATTTCATTAGCACCCAGTGAAGGAGGACCAGTCTACATGAAAAGTGAACAACTGAAGCTGTCACATTGAAAGAAGAGTGGAAGAAGAAGAAGGAGGGCCACAATGAGCCATGTTGATGAAATGTCCTTATAAAGACGGATATTATTAATGGCAGACTTATCTTTATGGACATATGCAGTGATTCATATACATACCTGGTATATGAAGGGTTATGTCATTTTGACATCACTCTGACAGCAGTTCCTGAATTACAGTTTCATTATTGATGACGACAACGCGGATGACATATCAGTTATGTAAATTACCAACGCGGATGACATATCAGTTATGTAAATTATCAACGCGGATGACATATCAGTTATGTAAATTACCAACTCGGATGACATATCAGTTATGTAAATTACCAACTCAGATGACATATCAGTTATGTAAATTGCCAACTCGGATGACATATCAGTTATGTAAATTACCAACTCGAATGACATATCAGTTATGTAAATTACCAACGCGGATGATATATCAGTTATGTAAATTACCAACGCGGATGACATATCAGTTATGTAAATTATCAATGCGGATGACATAACAGTTCTGTAAATTTTCAACGCGGATGACATATCAGTTACCCGAATGATCCCATGACATCACGACTAAAAAGAAAGCCACAGTGGCCTTTGTATAAACAATAGTGGGCATTGACTACTTTAGACCAGAGCCCTATTCCTTATACAATGCACTACTTTAGACCAGAGCCCTATTCCCTATGTACTGCACTACTTTAGACCAGAGCCCTATTCCCTATATAGTGCACTACTTTAGACCAGAGCCCATAGGGATTAAAGGTGTCATTTGGTATTGAGTCATTCATTCTCAGTTAGACAGGAAGAGACAGGAAGAGGAAACAGGAGGAGGAAACAGGGCCATAGTCATCAATCAAAACATGTCTATCACTAAAACCAGGGCATCAATACTTCATTATAGAGCAGAATGTCTTCTGAGATCATTCAGAATAGGCCTCAACACACACACATGCACACACACACACGCGCACACGCACACACACACACACACGCACGCACACGCACACACGCACACGCACACGCACACAGAGGGATTTCATAGAAAGTGTGAGTGTATGTACACGTAAGAATTCACATGCACAGCCAGGGCTTTCTCAGCGCTGCGGTGGTTGGGGGCCGGGGTTTAGGACCACAGCCCAGGGCTTTCTCAGCGCTGCGGTGGTTGGGGGCCGGGGTTTAGGACCACAGCCCAGGGCTTTCTCAGCGCTGCGGTGGTTGGGGGCCGGGGTTTAGGACCACAGCCCAGGGCTTTCTCAGCGCTGCGGTGGTTGGGGGCCGGGGTTTAGGACCACAGCCCAGGGCTTTCTCAGCGCTGCGGTGGTTGGGGGCCGGGGTTTAGGTCCACAGCCCAGGGCTTTCTCAGCGCTGCGGTGGTTGGGGGCCGGGGTTTAGGACCACAGCCCAGGGCTTTCTCAGCGCTGCGGTGGTTGGGGGCCGGGGTTTAGGACCACAGCCCAGGGCTTTCTCAGCGCTGCGGTGGTTGGGGGCCGGGGTTTAGGACCACAGCCCAGGGCTTTCTCAGCGCTGCGGTGGTTGGGGGCCGGGGTTTAGGTCCCGGGAACCGAATGGTCACAGCTGAAAACTTTTGACGTCAGAGGATTCGAGTGCTGTTTTTTTGAGGATGGGAGCTACTCGGCTATGTTGAAATCAGAGGCGATGCAGCTAGTGGCCAGGGATTTGTATTTGTATTTTGTATTTAATATGGATCCCCAATACTACTCTTCCTGGGGTCCAGCAAAATTAAAGCAGTTTATTACATTTTAAAAACATTACAAAAAATGCACAGATTTCACAACGCACTGTATACCCTCAGGCCCCTACTCCACCACTACCACATATCTACAGTACTAAATCCATGTGTGTGTATAGTGCGTATGTTATCGTGTGTGTGAGTCTGTGTATGCATGTGTCTGTGCCTATGTTTGAGTTCATGAGGGAAGGGATGAATGGGAGAAGGTCTCCAGAGAAGGTCTCCAGAGAAGGTCTCAAGGAAGGTCTCAAGGAAGGTCTCAAGGAAGGTCTCCAGAGAAGGTCTCCAGAGAAGGTCTCAAGGAAGGTCTCCAGAGAAGGGAGGAGGGGATCGGGTCAAGGGAGCAGGATGCCGGACCTCACTAATTGTAGGATTTCATCTGGAGAGAGAAGGGAGAAAGCAGTCAAGGCGTAGGGTAGTTCTGTGTAAGTGGGACCAGTGGACTCAATAGGCTGAGTGAATGAGGAGCAGAAGTCATCAACCTTCTTTTCAAAGTGGTTGACAACGTCACCCACAGAGAGGGATGGGGAGGCGTTGGAGGATTAAGGAGGGAGAAGAAGGTGGAAAACAGGTTAGAGGCAGAATCTTGAAATAGTGGCTTTAGCAGCAGATACAGAAGAAGAGAAGATGTTGAGGAGAGAATGAAAGGATGCCAGCTCCTCCAGAAGTTTAGTTTTAGAGAATGAAAGGATGCCAGCTCCTCCAGAAGTTTAGTTTTAGAGAATGAAAGGATGCCAGCTCCTCCAGAAGTTTAGTTTTAGAGAATGAAAGGATGCCAGCTCCTCCAGAAGTTTAGTTTTAGAGAATGAAAGGATGCCAGCTCCTCCAGAAGTTTAGTTTTAGAGAATGAAGGATGCCAGCTCCTCCAGAAGTTTAGTTTTAGAGAATGAAAGGATGCCAGCTCCTCCAGAAGTTTAGTTTTAGAGAATGAAAGGATGCCAGCTCCTCCAGAAGTTTAGTTTTAGAGAATGAAAGGATGCCAGCTCCTCCAGAAGTTTAGTTTTAGAGAATGAAGGATGCTAGCTCCGCCAGAAGTTTAGTTTTCTACCCTGAAAAAAAAGGTTTTCCTTACTCAAAAAAACTTTGCACCAGGTTCAAACGATAAATAAATCTGTCCCACAGTCAACTCCTGATAAGTACAATGACTTGGGACTGACAATTACAGACAGGACAAGGATGGAACACACGTAACTGACTGGATATTTGTAATCCATGCTTTAATTTGATCTGCTTCGTTGGTCCATGAAATTATCTGTGTAATATTCTTCACCGTCGTTCTTCGGTAAGTTCACTCTCCGTTAGTATCCCTTATGGAGTCGTAACACCAAGTCGTAAAAACTAAAGAAACACAAGGTCAAAGGTGATAGTGAAAGGTCAAAGTGGGGTCGTAACCTAGATGAGGCGGGCTCAAACATCCCTCCTTTAAAATGAGTAGTGCTTCCTCTGTAAACGGACATAGAAGGCGATAAAACAGTGAGATGTGACACTAGAGAAGAGGTTGATGTTTTTCCTCAAGGGGAAGCAGGGTAGACTTAGAGAACGCAAATAACTGACTCCTTTGAAATTAACTATTTATCCGTCAGAAAGTAGGCACATAACACCAGGATCGGGGTTAAGCCAATCACTAAGACGATAGTTTATCTGGGAATCAGTGTGATTTGGTGTGATCCAGTTTGATCTGGTGTGATCCGGTGTTAACTTGATGAATGTATCGACATTGGTGTTAAGCACAGGCAAAATAATTGTATGTTGCCAGCCCCCCAGCTCAAAGACACGTTTTATCTCACAGAGTAAGATGGTTAAGAAAGCATAAAAGTAGTTTTGTTTAACATTTAATTTGGGCAAGACAAAAACTAGGAAAAGGAGAGAGAGAGAGAGAGAGAGGGAGAGAGAGAGAGAGACAGAGAGAGAGAGAGAGAAAGAGAGAGAGAGAGAGAGAGAAGGGAAGATGAAGAAACCTCTCTTGTTCACTTATTCTCCTCTCCCATCCCTCTCCCTATCCCCTCTCTATATATCCCTCTCCCTCCCTCCTATCCCCTCTCTATATATCCCTCTCCCTCCCTCCTATCCCCTCTCTATATATCCCTCTCCCTCCCTCCTATCCCCTCTCTATATATCCCTCTCCCTCCCTCCTATCCCCTCTCTATATATCCCTCTCCCTCCCTCCTATCCCCTCTCTATATATCCCTCTCCCTCCCTCCTATCCCCTCTCTATATATCCCTTTCCCTCCCTCCTATCCCCTCTCTATATATCCCGCTCCCTCCCTCCTATACCCTCTCTACATATCCCTCTCCCTCCCTCCTATCCCCTCTCTATATATCCCTCTCCCTCCCTCCTATCCCATCTCTATATATCCCTCTCCCTCCCTCCTATCCCCTCTCTATATATCCCTCTCTCTCCCTCCTATCCCCTCTCAATATAGCCCTCTCCTTCGCTCCTATCCCCTCTCTATATATCCCTCTCCCTCCCTCCTATCCCCTCTCTATATATCCCTCTCTCTTCCTCCTATCTCCTCTCTATATATCGCTCTCTCTCCCTCCTATCCCTCTCTCTTTCTCTCTCTCCCTCTTTCCTTCCCTCCCCTGCTCTGCTCTTCTCCGTAGCAAGACAAGACAGGAATGACTTATTTATGTGGCTGTTTCGTCTGTGTCCGTGGGATTAGTAATAATACTCATCTGTGTGGCCTGTAATGCAAAGCCTCATTGTTCTCAAACTGGGGATTTCAGTGGGATGAAAAGAGAGAACGGGAGCACTGGAGACTGCCACAGGCTGAGATGCTACTGAAAACTGGAGAAACAAGGGAAGAGAAGAGAGAAGATGAGGAGGGGAAGAGAAGGGAGAGGGGGAGGGGAAGAGAAGGGAGAGGGTGAGGAGGGGAAGAGCAGGGAGAGGGTGAGGAGGGGAAGAGAAGAGAGAGGGTGAGGAGGGGAAGAGAAGAGAGAGGGTGAGAAGGGGAAGAGAAGGGAGAGGGTGAGGAGGGGAAGAGAAGGGAGAGGGTGAGAAAGAGAAGAGAAGGGAGAGGGTGAGGAGGGGAAGAGAAGGGAGAGGGTGAGGAGGGGAAGAGAAGGGAGAGGGTGAGGAGGGGAAGAGAAGGGAGAGGGTGAGGAGGGGAAGAGCAGGGAGAGGGTGAGGAGGGGAAGAGCAGGGAGAGGGTGAGGAGGGGAAGAGAAGAGAGAGGGTGAGGAGGGGAAGAGAAGAGAGAGGGTGAGAAGGGGAAGAGCAGGGAGAGGGTGAAGAGGGGAAGAGAAGAGAGAGGGTGAGGAGGGGAAGAGAAGAGAGAAGGTGAGAAAGGGAAAGAGAAGGGAGAGGGTGAGGAGGGGAAGAGAAGGGAGAGGGTGAGGAGGGGAAGAGAAGGGAGAGGGTGAGGAGGGTGAGGAGGGGAAGAGAAGGGAGAGGGTGAGGAGGGGAAGAGAAGGGAGAGGGGGAGGGGAAGAGAAGGGAGAGGGTGAGGAGGGGAAGAGCAGGGAGAGGGTGAGGAGGGGAAGAGAAGAGAGAGGGTGAGGAGGGGAAGAGAAGAGAGAGGGTGAGAAGGGGAAGAGAAGGGAGAGGGTGAGGAGGGGAAGAGAAGGGAGAGGGTGAGAAAGAGAAGAGAAGGGAGAGGGTGAGGAGGGGAAGAGAAGGGAGAGGGTGAGGAGGGGAAGAGAAGGGAGAGGGTGAGGAGGGGAAGAGAAGGGAGAGGGTGAGGAGGGGAAGAGCAGGGAGAGGGTGAGGAGGGGAAGAGCAGGGAGAGGGTGAGGAGGGGAAGAGAAGAGAGAGGGTGAGGAGGGGAAGAGAAGAGAGAGGGTGAGAAGGGGAAGAGCAGGGAGAGGGTGAAGAGGGGAAGAGAAGAGAGAGGGTGAGGAGGGGAAGAGAAGAGAGAAGGTGAGAAAGGGAAAGAGAAGGGAGAGGGTGAGGAGGGGAAGAGAAGGGAGAGGGTGAGGAGGGGAAGAGAAGGGAGAGGGTGAGGAGGGTGAGGAGGGGAAGAGAAGGGAGAGGGTGAGGAGGGGAAGAGAAGGGAGAGGGTGAGGAGGGGAAGAGAAGGGAGAGGGTGAGGAGGGGAAGAGAAGAGAGAGGGTGAGGAGGGGAAGAGACGAGAGAGGGTGAGGAGGGGAAGAGAAGGGAGAGGGTGAGGAGGGGAAGAGAAGGGAGAGGGTGAGGAGGGGAAGAGAAGAGAAGAGAGAGGGTGAGGAGGGGAAGAGACGAGAGAGGGTGAGGAGCGGAAGAGAAGGGAGAGGGTGAGGAGGGGAAGAGAAGGGAGAGGGTGAGGAGGGGAAGAGAAGGGAGAGGGTGAGGAGGGGAAGAGAAGGGAGAGGGTGAGGAGGGGAAGAGAAGGGAGAGGGTGAGAAAGAGAGGAGAAGGGAGAGGGTGAGGAGGGGAAGAGAAGGGAGAGGGTGAGGAGGGTGAAGAGAAGGGAGAGGGTGAGAAAGAGAAGAGAAGGGAGAGGGTGAGGAGGGGAAGAGAAGGGAGAGGGTGAGAAGGGGAAGAGAAGGGAGAGGGTGAGAAGGGGAAGAGAATGGAGAGGGTGAGGAGGGGAAGAGCAGGGAGAGGGTGAGGAGGGGAAGAGAAGAGAGAGGGTGAGAAGGGGAAGAGAAGGGAGAGGGTGAGGAGGGGAAGAGAAGGGAGAGGGTGAGAAGGGGAAGAGAGGGAGAGGGTGAGGAGGGGAAGAGAAGGGAGAGGGTGAGAAAGAGAAGAGAAGGGAGAGGGTGAGGAGGGGAAGAGAAGGGAGAGGGTGAGGAGGGGAAGAGAAGGGAGAGGGTGAGGAGGGGAAGAGAAGAGAGAGGGTGAGAAGGGGAAGAGCAGGGAGAGGGTGAGAAGGGGAAGAGAAGGGAGAGGGTGAGGAGGGGAAGAGCAGGGAGAGGGTGAGGAGGGGAAGAGAAGAGAGAGGGTGAGGAGGGGAAGAGAAGGGAGAGGGTGAGGAGGGGAAGAGAAGGGAGAGGGTGAGGAGGGGAAGAGCAGGGAGAGGGTGAGGAGGGGAAGAGAAGAGAGAGGGTGAGGAGGGGAAGAGAAGGGAGAGGGTGAGGAGGGGAAGAGAAGGGAGAGTGTGAGAAGGGGAAGAGAAGGGAGAGGGTGAGGAGGGGAAGAGAAGGGAGAGGGTGAGGAGGGGAAGAGAAGGGAGAGGGTGAGAAAGAGAAGAGAAGGGAGAGGGTGAGGAGGGGAAGAGCAGGGAGAGGGTGAGGAGGGGAAGAGCAGGGAGAGGGTGAGGAGGGGAAGAGAAGGGAGAGGGTGAGGAGGGGAAGAGAAGGGAGAGGGTGAGGAGGGGAAGAGAAGGGAGAGGGTGAGGAGGGGAAGGGAAGGGAGAGGGTGAGGAGGGGAAGAGAAGAGAGAGGGTGAGGAGGGGAAGAGAAGAGAGAGGGTGAGGAGGGGAAGAGAAGGGAGAGGGTGAGGAGGGGAAGAGAAGGGAGAGGGTGAGAAGGGGAAGAGCAGGGAGAGGGTGAGGAGGGGAAGAGAAGGGAGAGGGTGAGGAGGGGAAGAGAAGAGAGAGGGTGAGGAGGAGAAGAGAAGGGAGAGGGTGAGAAAGAGAAGAGAAGGGAGAGGGTGAGGAGGGGAAGGGAAGGGAGAGGATGAGGAGGGGAAGCTCCATGTGCAATATGCCCCTTTGCCCACTTTTCTTCCCTTCATTGAATGGAGCTCTGCTGTTTCATGGCCCCCAACGCTTTCACAGGATCCCGGGCCCTTTACGGATCGACCTCCCCACTCAACTACGGATAGCCTGTCGAAGAACCCTAGTATGAAATAAATGCTTGGAGTTCGTCAGGTCTGCAACAGTAATGCTAGCTTGATATGCAAATGGACGGAGGTGGTGAATACAACCAGAGATACTGAAGTGTAATGATCTCTCTGGTGCAATTGAGCAATTTAGCTAACGACATTAGATTACATTATTGCTGGATATGTAATTTACTGTAGGTAGCTATCTTTTGATTAAGCGAGGCAGGATAGCGAGCGTTTTTAGATAGTGTAGCTAGGCTAGATAGATAACTACCTCGCTAGCTACCTCGCTAGCTACCTCGCCCCATAATGACAAAGCAAAATAATGTAATAAATAAATGAAACATCACATTTACATATTCAGACCCTTTGAGACTTGAAATGGACCTCAGGTGCTTCCTGTTTCAATTCATCATCCTTGAGATTGATTGGACATGATTTGGAAAGGCTTATACTTATCTATATAAGGTCCCACAGTTGACAGTGCATGTCAAAGTTACACAATCAAGCCGTGAGGTTGAAGGAATTGTCCGTAGAGCTCCGAGACAGGATTGTGTCGAGGCACAGATCTGGGCAAGGTTAACAAAACCTTTCTGCAGCATCGAAGACCCCAAGAACACAGTGGCCTCCATCATTCTTAAAACTGAAGAAGTTTGGAACTACCAAGACCCTTTCTAGAGCTTGCTGCCCAGCCAAACTGACCAATCGGGGGAGAAGGGCTGTGACCAAGAACCTTAAGGTCACTCTGATAGAGCTCCAGAGTTCCTCTGTGGAGATGGGAGTACATCTCCTCTGTGGAGATGGGAGAACATCTCCTCTGTGGCGATGGGAGAACATCTCCTCTGTGGAGATGGGAGAACATCTCCTCTGTGGCGATGGGAGAAGCTTCCAGAAGGACAAACACATCTGCAGCACTCCATATTCTCAATTTACATCAACAACATAGCTCAGGCAGTAGGAAGCTCTTTCATCAATTTATATGCGAATGATACAGTCCTATACTCAGCTGGCCCCTCCATGGATTTTGTGTTAAAAGCTATACAACAAAGCTTTCTTAGTGTCCAACAAGCTTTCTCTACCCTTAACTTATTTGGGACTGGGGTGGCAGTATTGAGTAGCTTGGATGAATAAGGTGCCCAGAGTAAACTGCCTGCTACCCAGGCCCAGTTGCTAATATATGCATATTACTGGTAGATTTTGATAGAAAACACTCTGAAGTTTCTAAAACTGTTTGAATGATGTCTATGAGTGTAACAAAACTCATATGGCAGGCAAAAACCTGAGACAAAATCCAAACAGGAAGTGGGAAATCTGAGGTTTGTAGTTGTAGTTTTTCAAGTCGTTGCCTATCTAATTTCCAGTGTCTATGGGGTCATATTGCACTTCCTAAGGCTTCCACTAGATGTCAACAGTCTTTAGAACATTGTTTGAGGCTTCTACTGTTTCCTGACCCCTCCTGTCTCAGCCTCCAGTATTTATGCTGCAGTAGTTTATGTGTCGGGGGGCTAGGGTCAGTTTGTTATATCTGGAGTACTTCTCCTGTCCTATCCGGTGTCCTGTGTGAATTTATGTGTGCTCTCTCTAATTCTCTATTTCTCTCTCTCAGAGGACCTGAGCCCTAGGACCATGCCTCAGGACTACCTGACATGATGACTCCTTGCTGTCCCCAGTCCACCTGGCCGTGCTGCTGCTCCAGTTTCAACTGTTCTGCCTGTGAATATCATTATTATTTGACCATGATGGTCATTTATGAACATTTTGGCCATGTTCTGTTATAATCTCCACCCGGCACAGCCAGAAGAGGACTGGCCACCCCACATGGCCTGGTTCCTCTCTAGGTTTCTTCCTAGGTTTTTCGCCTTTCTAGGGAGTTTTTCCCAGCCACCGTGCTTCTACCCCTGCATTGCTTGCTGTTTGGGGTTTTAGGCTGGGTTTCTGTACAGCACTTTGAGATATCAGCTGATGTAAGAAGGGCTATATAAATACATTTGATTTGATTTGATTTACTGTGAAGGAGGGGGGAATAAGAGCTGAATGAGTCAGGGCTCTGCCAGAGTGCCATGAGCTGATCACGCGTGTTCACGTGAGAGCGACCTGCGTTCCATCGCATTTCTATAGACAAAGGAATTCTCCGGTTGAAACATTATTGAAGAGTTATGATAAAAACATCCTAAAGATAGATTCTATACTTCGTTTGACATGTTTCCATGAACTGTAATATTACTTTTCGTCTGAACTTTCGCCTTGACTTGCCCACGCCTCATGACTTTGGATTGTGTACTAAACGCGCAAACAAAAAGGAGGTATTTGGACATGAATTATGGACTTTATCGAACAATTTATACATTTATTGTGGAACTGGGATTCCTGGGAGTGCATTCTGATGAAGATCATCAAAGGTAAGTGAATATTTACAATGCTATTTCTGACTTCTGTTGACTCCACAACATGCCGGATATCTGTATAGCTTGTTTTGTTGTCTGAGCTCTGTACTCGGATTATTGCATGGTGAGCTTTTTTGAAATATGACACAGCGTTTGCATTAAGGAGAAGTTTCTCTAAAGTTCCATGCATAACACTACTGAAAGTAACGCCCCCAATGTAAACTGAGATTTTTGGATATACATATGAACTTTATCGAACAAAACATACATGTATTGTGTAACATGAAGTCCTATGAGTGTCATCTGTTGAAGATCATCAAAGGTTAGTGATTAATCTTATCTCTATTTATGCTTTTTGTGACTCCTCTCTTTGGCTGGAAAAATGGCTGTGTTTTTCTGTGACTAGGTACTGACCAAGAAGGAGAGTGATGGAGTGCTGCATCAGATGACCTGGCCTCCACAATCCCCCTACCACAACCAACATAATCATTTGGTGTGCTTTCGTCATAAATCCTTTTTGAAATCGTTAAAATGGTGTAAAGTACATGTATGTTTGAGGAATTTTAATTATGGAATTTCTGTTGTTTTGAATTTGGCGCCCTGCAATTTCACTGGCTGTTGGTGAGGTGGGAAGCTAGCGTCCCACATATCCCAGAGAGATTAACCTTGTTCTGAACACCTCCAATTACAAAGGTAATGTGGTTCGGTAAGAATAATTCCCCTCTTCCCACTGGTGTTATTACTACCTCTGAGGGTTTAGAGTACTTGGGAGTGTGGCTAGACGGTACACTGTCCTTCTCTCAGAACATATCAAAGCTGCAGGCTAAAGTTACATCTAGACTTGGTTTTCTCTATCGTAATCTCTCCTCTTTCACCCCAGCTGCCAAACTAACCCTGATTCAGATGACCATCCTACCCATGCTAGATTACGGAGATATAATTTATAGATCGGCAGGTAAGGGTACTCTCAAGGAGCTAGATGTTCTTTACCATTCGGCCAACAGTTTTTCCACCATTTGCCACCATGTTCTCCTTATAGGACACATCACTGCACTCTATACACCTCTGTAAACGGGTCATTTCTGCATACCACAAGACCCACTGTTTGATGCTTATTTATAGGCCTCACTCCCCCCTATCTGAGATATCTACTGCAGCCCTCATCCTCCACATACAACAACCATTCTGCCAGTCACCTTCTGTTAAAGGTCCCCAAAGCTCACACATCCCTGGGTCGCTCCTCTTTTCAGTTCGCTGCAGCTAGCGACTGGAACGAGCTGCAACAAACACTCAGACTGGACAGTTTAATCTCAATCTCTTCATTCAAAGACTAAATCATGGACACTCTACTGACAGTTGTGGCTGCTTTGTGTGAGGTATTGGTCTCTCTACCTTCTTGACCTTTGCGCTGTTGTCTGTGCCGAATAATGTTCGTACCACGTTTTGTGCTGTTACATGTTGTGTTGTTACCATGTTGTTGTCATGTTGTGTTGCCACCATGTTGTGTTGTTACCATGTTGTTGTCATGTTGTGTTGCCACCATGTTGTGTTGTTACCATGTTGTTGTCATGTTGTGTTGCCACCATGTTGTGTTGTTACCATGTTGTTGTCATGTTGTGTTGTTACCATGTTGTTGTCATGTTGTGTTGCCACCATGTTGTGTTGTCATGTGTTGCTGCCTTGCTATGTTGTTGTCTTAGGTCTCTCTTTATGTAGTGTTGTCTCTGTTGCTGTGATGTGTGTTTTGTCCTATATTTAAATCATATTTTTTTATACAATTTATCCCTGGCCCCGTCCCCGCAGGGGGCCTTTTGCCTTTTGGGAGGCCGTCATTGTAAACAAGAATGTGTTCTTAACTGACTTGCCTGGTTAAATAAAGGTTAAGTACATAATACATCAAATAAAACCAATCAGGCCAGATGGAGAAGGCCAGCATCCCGGAGTCGCCTCTTCACTCCCGCTCCTCTTTCTATTCTGGTTAGAGCCAGTTTTCTCTGTTCTTTGAAGGGAGTAGTACATAGCGTTACAGGGAGACAGGACGGACAGCTGATCGTCCTCGCAGTGGCAGACATGTAACAACACCTGCAGGATGGCACAGGTACAGGATGGCAACAACAACTGTCCGAGTTACACCACGAAGGCACAATCCCTCCATCAGCCCCCTCACTCAGCAATAGGCTGAGAGAAGCTGGACTGAGGGCTTGTAGACCTGTTGTAAGGCAGGTCCTCAGCAGACATCAGCGGCAACAACGTTGCCTATGGGCACAAACCTACCGTCGCTGGACCAGACAGGACTGGCAAAAAGTGCTCTTCACTTACTGGTCATGGTTTTGTCTCACCGGGGGTGATGGTCTGATTCGCGTTTATCATCGAAGGAATGAGCATTACACCGAGGCCTGTACTCTGGATCGATTTGGAGGTGGAGGGTCTGTCATGGTCTGGGGCGGTGTGTCACAGCATCATCGGACTGAGCTTGTTGTCATTGCAGGCAATGTCAAAGCTGTGCGTTACAGGGAAGACAACCTCCTCCGTCATGTGATACCCTTCCTGCAGGCTCATCCTGACATTACCCTCCAGCACAACAATGCCACCAGCCATACTGCTCATTCTGTGCTTTATTTCCTGCAAGATAGGAATGTGTGTTCTGCAATGGCCAACGAAGAGCCCAGATCTCAATCCTATTGAGCACGGCTGGGACCTGTTGGATCGGAGGGTGAGGGGTAGGGCCATTCCCCCCAGAAATGTCTAGGAACTTGCAGGTGCCTTGGTGGAAGAGTGGGGTAACATCTCACAGCAAGAACTGACAAATCTGGTGCAGTCCATGATGCAGTCCATGAGGAGGAGATGCACTGCAGTACTTAATGCAGCTGGTGGCCACACCAGATCCTGACTGTTACTTTTGATTTTGACCCCCCCCCCCCCTTGTTCAGAGACACATTATTCAATTTCTGTTAGTCACATGTCTGTGGAACTTGTTCAGTTTATGTCTCAGTTGTTGAATCTTATGTTCATACAAATATTTACGAATGTTAAGTTTGTTGGAAATTAACACAGTTGACAGTGAGAGGATGTTTATTTATTTTTGCAGAGTTTATATTTTAAATTGCCTGAACAAGGCAGTTAACCCACTGTTCCCCTGAACAAGACAGTTAACCCAGTGTTCCCCGGGCGCCGATGACATGGATGTCGATTAAGAGGGGTTGGATTAAATGCGGAAGACACATTTCAGTTGAATGCATTCAGTTGTACAACTGACTAGGTATCCCCCTTTCCCTTTCCTGTATCGATGAAAGGTACACATTCTTACATAACCAGAACACTTCTTCTGTGGTATTCTGTAAAGGGTTGTTTATTTTACATGGACCTGTTACTACATTTGAAAGTTATCCAAACACTTAGTTTAAAAGATATCTATATCAATTCAGCAATTGCATTCTTCGCATTTTCATCTGTGGGCTACTGACCTGTTCAAGGCTTCCTCCGGCATCTCACCACACATCTGTCTGTAGTTATTGAAGTCAACCTGCAGGGGAGGTTTGTTGTGATTGAGTGGAGGGAACAGCTGTGGACAAGGTTCTGACAGAGGGGTGTGTCTTGGTGGTGGCAAGGACACACCCAAGAAACACCCACATCAAACCACATCCTCAAGACAACTCACGTTTGGCTTCTGTCATGGCCGCCAGCATTTCTTGAGGAGCAAACTGATAAAAGAGGCCAAATCAGTGGGTGCAGTTCTCCTTTAATGAAGATGAGGAAAGGCAAGAGTAAGGGAGGAGTGGGAAAGCCTTGTGGTTGGGGACAGGCAATCTGTTGCTACAGCAATGTGTGTGTGTGTGTGTGTGTGTGTGTGTGTGTGTGTGTCTGTGTGTGTGTGAAGGAGCTGATTACGGGAACAAGACGGGAGAGGATGGGGGGAGAGGATGATGGGTCCCAAAGTCATCCTCTTCTCTCTTCCCTCCATCTCTCTCTGCCGCAACGTGCCTAATGGTGTCCCTTGTGACAGGCGCTGGCTTACCGGTAGACTACTGTCATCTCACACACACACACACACACACACACACACACACACACACACACACACACACACACACACACACACACACACACACACACACACACGCACACACATTGCTGTAGCAAAAGATTGCCTCTCTCTCTCTCTCTCTCTCTCTCTCTCAAACACACACACACGCACACTCTCTCTTGCTCTCACACTCACTCTCTCTCTCAAACACACACACACACACTCTCTCTCTCACACACACAAACACACTTACACTCTCTTCCACAAACACACACACTCCCACTCTCTCGCTCTCTCTCTCTCTTACACACACACACACCTCCTAACACACACACCCTCGCCGGCAGCTGGTAGCTTTGCCAAATTTGTCCGTATGACTAGAACAGGATGAGGGGAACAGCTGTTCTGTCTGACAGAGATGGAGACGGGAAAGGACAGGCAACAGCCAGTACGCATGAAAACAGAACAAAGATGCAGGACTATTATCTCTAAACTCCACAGCTTTATCTCCCAAGCGTCTTCAGTGGCAACACATCATTGAAGGCAGGTGGGGCTCAAAAACAGCTGGGACAAAAATAATATTATTGTTTTCTATTAATTTGTGTCATAAACAATAAAATCTAAATAAATCCTTGAGTTAACCTGTCTAGGAACCCCTCGCCAACAGCCAATAAAAATGCATGGCGCTAAATTCAATCAACAAAAATCTCATGGTTCAAATTTCTCAAACATACAATTATTAGACACCATTTTAAAGATACAAGATCTCATTAATCCAACCACAGTGTTCAATTTCAAAAAAAGCTTTTCGGTGAAAGCAGAGAATATCATTATGTTAGGTAAGCAACGAGTCACAGAAAGCATACAGCGATTTTCCATCCAAAGAGAGGAGTCACAAAAACCAGAAATAGAGATAAAATGAATCACTAACCTTTGATATTCTTAATCAGATGACACTCCCGGGACAACATGTTACACAATACATGTATGTTTTGTTCGATCAAGTTCATATTTATATCCAAAAGCCTCTGTTTACATTTGGCTTTGCCTCCAAAACATCCCATGAATTTGCACAGAGCCACATAAATGTACAGAAATACTCATTATAAACCTTGATAAAAGATACAAGTGTTATTCACAGAATTAAACATATACTTCTCCTTAATTTAACGGCTGTATCAGATTTAAAAACGCAAAACCATGCAATAATCTGAGTATGGCGCTCAGACAACAAATCAACCAAACAGATATCCGCCATGTTGGAGTCAACAGATGTCAGAAATAACATTATACATATTCACTTACTTTTGATGATCTTCATCAGAATGCACTCCCAGGAATCCCAGTTCCACAATAAATGTTTGATTTGTTCCATAAAGTCCATAATTTATGTCCAAATAACTCCTTTTGGTTCGCGAGTTCAGTACACAATCTAAACTCACAAGGTGCGGGCGAAAGTTCAGACGAAAAGTCATATTACAGTTCGTAGAAACATGTCAAACAATGTATAGAATCAATCTTTAGGATGATTTTATCATAAATCTTCAATAATGTTCCAACCAGAGAATTCCTTTGTCTGTAGAAAAGCAATGGAACGCGAGGTAACTTTCACATGAATGCAGACCTCTGACTCATTCCCCTCTCATTCCCCCTTCCTTTACAGTAGAAGCATCAAACAAGGTTCTAAAGACTGTTGACATCTAGTGGAAGCTTTGGGAAGTGCAACATGACCAATATCCCACTGTATCTTCAATAGGAGCTGAGTTGAAAAACAACCAACCTCAGATTTCCTACTTCCTGGTTGAATTTTGTCTCATGTATATGTCTGCCATATGAGTTCTGTTATACTCACAGACATCATTCAAACAGGTTTAGAAACTTCAGAGTGTTTTCTATCCACATCTACTAATGATACTGAGTAGCAGGCAGTTTACTCTGGGCACGCTTTTCATCCAAACGTGAAAATGCTGAACCCTAGCCCAAACAGGTCAACAACGCTGCATAAAAAACATGGTCTCTTTTTTTTCAGGAAGGCAGCTCCTAAAATGCAAATGTTTCAGCCTGGCTCAGTGCTTTCTGTGGTGGAGAGGGCAGCCAGCGAAAGCACAGAGCGATGACTTTGGTAATCTTCTCCGAGTTGCGCCGTGATTGGCTCAGTGTTCTGTCACTCATGGGGACACTACGTCACCGCTGAATCTACAGGGCGAGCTAGGCAGTTCAAGCCCCCTTGGGTTCTGCCGTAGATTTACATTTGAAGTGTACGTCCAAGAAGGATCACAATCACTGGCCACAGATAAAATTATGTCAAAACACTTTATATCCATCGTAGCTTTGATTGGACTGATCATGTCAACTTCCTAGCAAGCTAGCTAGCCAGACAAGCAGTCATCATCATGAATCACGTTGACAATCTACAGTCAAATCCTTTTCAATCCTTGTCATATTAAGAGAAATTAGAGAAAAAAAACATATCAGAAATCGCGTGACGAAATTGGGGCGAAAAAGGGCAAATAACATTTGTGGGGACTACTCATCTGCAAAAGTGAAGTTTTGCTCTTATGTTAAATCAACTCATATTGTTGCTAGCTAGCTACTTTAACTGTTGTGCTAGCAAACATGCTACTGAACCATGACACAAGCATATTGACATGCATATTGATATTGAAATACGGCAACATATGCACCTACAAATAAACACAAATCATTAGTTAGCTAGCTACCTATCACATGAATTGTGCAAAAATATGATAGCTAAAAATAGCTAGCCAATCAGTGGCGCTGACAGAATGAATCAGTGGCACTCAACAAAATGTTTTTCACCTTATCCCATAAAACATGACATTGACATCACTTATCCAATAAAATCTTCAAGTTTAGTAGGAAGCTTAATGAATAAGTTAGACACTCCCCTGACAACTTTGGTAGGCACTGTAGCTAGCTAGATAGCTTGGTTTCCATTTTCCAACAGATGTTTCTAATCCCCTTGATTGGACATCAACAGTTGCAGGAGTTGGAACTCATGTGTTCACCAGAAACAGTTTTTATTAAACTGTTTCCCACTGATGGCAATAAATATTATTGTTACCAAAGGTTTACCACAGATTCACCACTAGTGGCAAATGTTTGCAAACTTGTAGCAACATTTTGTGGCACACAATTTAGTTTTCAGAAAATTTGCCACAAAGTTGCAGGAAGTTTGCAGTAACAAATTCATTTTTGTAAGAGTTGACATTTTTCACTGACTACTACCAATGTGCTATTGTGAGAATGATTTTTGAGAGATCTCCACTTAATAACTAAATAGAATCACTGCTGCTCTTGAAGTTATTCCTCCTCTTCCTCCTCCTCCACCTGTCCACCTCATCTTCTCCACCTCCTCAATCTCCTCCTTCTCCACCTCTCCTCGATCTCCTCCTTCTCCTTCTTCACCTCCTCCTCAATCACCTCTTCCTCCACCTTCTCCTCCCCCACATACTCCACATCCTCCTCCGCATCCTCCTCCTCCTCCTCTCCTCAAGGACAAGTTCCTGAGGTTCAATGATAAGGTAGCTGTTCCTGAAAGAGCCATGAAGCAAAAGCATGGAAGGGATGAGCTTTAACCCTACAGCATCAACTGATCAATGGATTGCTGAATGTATAATTATTGATCTTGCATTTTTTTTCTTCTCTTTTCCATATTATGTCTATATCTGATAAGCTACACAGGAAGGACTTGTGTCCATATTAATATAAGTAGCCTTAGAAATAAGGTTCATGAAATCAATAACTTGCTAACATCAGATAGCATTCAGATATTAGCCGTTTCTGAGACTCACTTGAGATAATTAATTTGATGATACATCAGTAGCAATACAAGGATATAACATCTATAGAATAGACACAAACGCTTATGGGGGAGGTGTTGCTGTATATATTCAGAGCCATATCCCTGTAATGCTTAGATAAGATCTCATGTCAAGTGTTATTTGTGGTTGTAGGTTCACTTGGCACATCTAAAGCCTGTTCTTTTGCGGTGATGCTGTAGGCCGCCAAGTGCTAACAGTCAGTATCTTATTAATATGTGTGAAATTCTTGATAGTGTATGTGAAGTAAACTGAGAGGTCAAGTTTCTTGGGGACCTGATAATTGACTGGTTTTTAATCAAGCTGTCCGCTCAAGAGGAAGCTTCTTACTGTAACCAGTGTCTGTAATCTGGTTCAGGTTACTAATCAACCTACCAGGGTGTTTACAAACACTACAGGAACAAGATCATCCACATGTATCGATCACATTTTAACTAATACTGTAGAACTTTGTTCTGAAGCTGTATCCGTACCCATTGGATGCAGTGATCGCAATATAGTGGATATATACAGGAAGGCCAAACTTCCACAATCTGGGCCTAAAATAATGTATAAGAGATCATACAAAACATTTAGCTGTGACTCTTATGTGGATGAAGTCAAACATATTTGTCGGTCTGATGTGATTAATGAGGAGCATCCAGATGCTGCACTTTATGAATTTATGAAATTGCTTCTTCCAATTATTGATAAAGCTGTTAAGAAACTGTAAGATCTGTTAAGGCTCCATGGATTGATGAGGGATTGACTAAATGTGTGGTGATGTATGGTTGAAAGAGACGGGAAAGAGATGGGAAAGAGATGGGAAAGAGACGGGAAAGAGATGGGAAAGAGATGGGAAAGAGATGGGAAAGAGACGGGAAAGAGACGGGAAAGAGATGGGAAAGAGATGGGAAAGAGATGGGAAAGAGACGGGAAAGAGACGGGAAAGAGACGGGAAAGAGATGGGAAAGAGATGGGAAAGAGACGGGAAAGAGACGGGAAAGAGACGGGAAAGAGATGGGAAAGAGATGGGAAAGAGATGGGAAAGAGACGGGAAAGAGACGGGAAAGAGACGGGAAAGAGATGGGAAAGAGATGGGAAAGAGACGGGAAAGAGACGGGAAAGAGACGGGAAAGAGACGGGAAAGAGACGGGAAAGAGACGGGAAAGAGATGGGAAAGAGATGGGGCAAAAGGAGTGGCTAATAAGTCTGGCTGTACTTCTGAATGGCTGACTTACTGCAAATTGAGAAATGATGTGACTAAACTCAACAACAAAAATAAGAAGAAACTATATTATGATCAATGATATAAAGAATGTTGGAAAGTTAACTTTGGAGTACTTTAAATGAAATGATGGGCAGAAAGACAAATTCAACTCTTTCATCTAATCAGATGGCTTATTCATCACAAAAACATTTCATGTTGCCAATTATTTTAATGACTACTTCATTGGCAAAGTGGGCAAACTTAGGTAGGAAATGCCAACAACGACCAGTGAGCCATAGTATTTATGCATAAAAAAACAAAAAATGAAAGAAAATCATTGCAAGTTTGAATTTTGTAAAAGTTAGTGTTTGAGAGGTAGAAAAATGATTATTATCGATCAATAATGACAAACCTGGCATTGACAACTTAGATGGAAATCTACTGAGGATGGTAGCTGACTCTATAGTCACTCCTATCTGTCATATCTTTAATCTGAGCCTAGAGGAAAGTCTTTATCCTCAGGCCTGGAGGGAAGCCAAAGTCATTCCGCTACCCAAGAGCCTTTACTGGTTCTAACAGCAGACCTATAAGCTTGCTGCCAGCTCTTAGCAAACTATTGGAAAAAAATAGTGTTTGACCAAATATAATGTTATTTCTCTGTAAACAAATGAACAACAGACTTTCAGCATGTTGTTAGAGGACCCTCTACATGTACTGAAACTGACACAAATGACTGATGATTGGTTGAAAGAAATTGAAAATAAGAAGATTGTGGGAGCGGTACTGTTATATTTCAGTGCATCCTTTGATATTATTGACCATAACCTGTTGTTGATAAAACATACAGTACTCTGAAAACGTTTTAGGCAGGTGTGAAAAAATACTGTAAAGTAAGAATGCTTTAAAAAATAGACATGTTAATAGATTATATTCATCAATTAACTAAATGCAAAGTGGGTGAACAGAAGAAAAATCTAAATCAAATCCATATTTGGTGACCACCCTCTGCCTTCAAAACAGCATCAACTCTTCTAGGTACACTTGCAGAATGTCAGGGATTTTGTAGGCATATAGTCAGGTGAATGATTAAACAATTACACCAAACAGGTGCTAATCATCATCAATTCAATTTGTAGGTTGAAACACAATCATTAACTGAAACAGAAACAGCTGTGTAGGAGGAATAAACCTGGGTGAGGAACAACCAAACTCAGCTAACAAGGTGAGGTTGCTGAAGACAGTTTACTGTCAAAAGTCAAGAGTACAGCGACAAGACAGAAGGTAGTTATACTGCATCAGCAAGGTCTCTCTCAGGCAGACATTAAGGCAGACAGGTCTCTCAGGTCTCTCCCAGGCAGACATTAAGGCAGATAGGTCTCTCAGGTCTCTCCCAGGCAGACATTAAGGCAGATAGGTCTCTCAGGTCTCTCTCAGGCAGACATTAAGGCAGACAGGTCTCTCAGGGGCAGACATTAAGGCAGACAGGTCTCTCCCAGGCAGAAATTAAGGCAGACAGGTCTCTCAGAGGCAGACATTAAGGCAGACAGGTCTCTCAGGTCTCTCCCAGGCAGACATTAAGGCAGACAGGTCTCTCCCAGGCAGACATTAAGGCAGACAGGTCTCTCAGGTCTCTCCCAGGCAGACATTAAGGCAGACAGGTCTCTCCCAGGCAGACATTAAGGCAGACAGGTCTCTCAGGTCTCTCCCAGGCAGACATTAAGGCAGACAGGTCTCTCAGGTCTCTCCCAGGCAGACATTAAGGCAGACAGGTCTCTCCCAGGCAGAAATTAAGGCAGACAGGTCTCTCAGGTCTCTCCCAGGCAGACATTAAGGCAGACAGGTCTCTCAGGAATCTCCCAGGCAGACATTAAGGCAGACAGGTCTCTCAGGTCTCTCCCAGGCAGACATTAAGGCAGACAGGTCTCTCAGGTCTATCCCAGGCAGACATTAAGGCAGACAGGGGTTTCCAGATGTACTACCGAAGCTTTTGAAGAAGCACAAAGAAACTGGCAACATTGAGGACAGTAGACACAGAGGTCAGTCAAATATACTTACTGCAGCAGATGAAAGACACATCATATTTACTTCCCTTTGTAATCAGAAGATGTCCAGCAGTGCCATCAGCTCAGAACTGTCAGAAAACAGTGGGACCCTGGTTCACCCATCTACTGTCCAGGGAAGTCTGGTAAGAAGTGGCCTTCGTGGAAGACTTGCGGCCAAAAAGCCATACCTCCGATGTGGAAACAAGGACAAAAGACTCAACTATGCACAAAAACACAGGAGCTGATGTGCAGAAAAATGTCAGCAGGTGCTCTGGACTGATGAGTCAAAATATTTGTCTGTAGCAGAAGGCAGTTTGTTCATCGAAGGGCTGGAGATCAATACACAAATTAGTGTCTGCTGGCAACAGTGAAGAATGGTGAAAGTTCCTTGCAAGATTGGGGCTGCATTTCTGCAAAAGGAGTTGGGGATTTGGTCAGAATTAATGGTCTCAATGCTAAGACGTACAGGCAGATACTTATCCATCATGCAATACCATCAGGGAGGCATCTGATTGGCCCCAAATGTATTCTGCAGCATGACGACGACCCCAAACATACAGCGAAAGTCATTTAAGAACTATCTTTAGCGTGAAGAAGAACAAGGAGTCCTGGAAGTGATGGTATGGCCCCAACAGATCAACATCATCGAGTCTGTCTGGGATTACATGAAGAGAGAGAAGCACCTGAGGCTGCCTGAATCCACAGAACAACTGTGGTTAGTTCTCCAAGATGTCTGGGCCAACCGACTTGCCGAGTTCCTTCAAAAACTGTGTGCAGGTGTACCTAGAATAATTGATGCTGTTTTAAAGGCAAAGGGTGGTCACACCAAATATTGATTTTATTTAGATTTTTCTTCCATTCACTCACTTTGCTCTTAGTTAATTGATAAATACAATCTATTAACGTGTCTATTTTTTGTAAGCATTCTTACTTTACAGCATTTTTTCACACCTGCCTAAAACTTTTGCACAGTACTGTATGTGTTATGGCTTTTCAACCTCTGCCATGTCGTGGATTCAGAGCTATCTATCTTAGAACTCAAAGGGGTTTCTCCATGTATTGTGACACATTAGGGAAGCCATAGAAAAAGGAATATGGTTGATATCTCATTCACTGCTCAATAGGGACGCATAGGAACGCAGAGGTTTCTAAATAAGAGTCACTTCCTGATTGGATTTCGCCTGCAATATCAGTTCTGTTATACTCACAGACAATATTTTTACAGTTTTGGAAACTTTAGAGTGTTTTCCATCCTAAACTGTCAATTATATGCATATTCTAGCATCTTGTCCTGACAAAATATCCCGTTTACTTAGGGAACGTTATTTTTCCAAAGATGAAAATAGTGTCCCCTAGATTCAAGAAGTTAAACAAAGCATGTGTGTCCATGTATGCTGATGATTCAACCACATACTCATCAGAAACCACCGCTAATGAAGTCACACAGACCCTTAACCAAGAGTTGCAGTTTGTTTTGGAATGGGTGGCCAGTAATAAGCTGGTCCTGAACCGCTCTAAAACTAAGAGCATTGTATTTGGTACAAATCAAGTTCTAGACCTGGTAATGCATGTTGTTGCTGTTGTACAAGTCGAGGAGACTAAATTACTTGGCGTTGCCTTAGATTGTAAACTGTCATGGTCAAAACATATAGATTCAATGGTTGTAACCATGGGGAGAGGTCTGTCTGTAATATAGAGATGGGGAGAGGTCTGTCTGTAAAATAGAGATGGGGAGAGGTCTGTCTGTAATAAAGAGATGGGGAGAGGTCTGTCTGTAATAAAGAGATGGGGAGAGGTCTGTCTGTAATAAAGAGATGGGGAGAGGTCTGTCCCTAATAAAGAGATGGGGAGAGGTCTGTCTGTAATATAGAGATGGGGAGAGGTCTGTCTGTAATAAAGAGATGGGGAGAGGTCTGTCTGTAATAAAGAGATGGGGAGAGGTTTGTCTGTAATAAAGAGATGGGGAGAGGTCTGTCTGTAATATAGAGATGGGGAGAGGTCTGTCTGTAATATAGAGATGGGGAGAGGTCTGTCTGTAATATAGAGATGGTGAGAGGTCTGTCTGTAATAAAGAGATGGGGAGAGATCTGTCTGTAATAAAGAGATGGGGAGAGGTCTGTCTGTAATAAAGAGATGGGGAGAGGTCTGTCTGTAATAAAGAGATGGGGAGAGGTCTGTCTGTAATAAAGAGATGGGGAGAGGTCTGTCTGTAATAAAGAGATGGGGAGAGGTCTGTCTGTAATAAAGAGATGGGGAGAGGTCTGTCTGTAATAAAGAGATGGGGAGAGGTCTGTCTGTAATAAAGAGATGGGGAGAGGTCTGTCTGTAATGAAGAGATGGGGAGAGGTCTGTCTGTAATGAAGAGATGGGGAGAGGTCTGTCTGTAATGAAGAGATGGGGAGAGGTCTGTCTGTAATAAAGTGATGGGGAGAGGTCTGTCTGTAATAAAGAGATGGGGAGAGGTCTGTCCTGTAATAAAGAGATGGGGAGAGGTCTGTCTGTAATGAAGAGATGGGGAGAGGTCTGTCTGTAATATAGAGATGGGGAGAGGTCTGTCTGTAATGAAGAGATGGGGAGAGGTCTGTCTGTAATAAAGAGATGGGGAGAGGTCTGTCTGTAATAAAGAGATGGGGAGAGGTCTGTCTGTAATATAGAGATGGGGAGAGGTCTGTCTGTAATAAAGAGATGGGGAGAGGTCTGTCTGTAATAAAGAGATGGGGAGAGGTATGTCTGTAATAAAGAGATGGGGAGAGGTCTGTCTGTAATAAGGAGATGGGGAGAGGTCTGTCTGTAATATAGAGATGGGGAGAGGTCTGTCAGTAATATAGAGATGGGGAGAGGTCTGTCTGTAATATAGAGATGGGGAGAGGTCTGTCTGTAATAAAGAGATGGGGAGAGGTCTGTCTGTAATAAAGAGATGGGGAGAGGTCTGTCTGTAATAAAGAGATGGGGAGAGGTCTGTCTGTAATATAGAGATGGGGAGAGGTCTGTCAGTAATATAGAGATGGGGAGAGGTCTGTCTGTAATATAGAGATGGGGAGAGGTCTGTCAGTAATATAGAGATGGGGAGAGGTCTGTCTGTAATATAAAGATGGGGAGAGATCTGTCTGTAATAAAGAGATGGGGAGAGGTCTGTCTGTAATAAAGAGATGGGGAGAGGTCTGTCAGTAATATAGAGATGGGGAGAGGTCTGTCTGTAATATAGAGATGGGGAGAGGTCTGTCTGTAATATAGAGATGGGGAGAGGTCTGTCTGTAATATAGAGATGGGGAGAGGTCTGTCAGTAATAAAGAGATGGGGAGAGGTCTGTCTGTAATGAAGAGATGGGGAGAGGTCTGTCTGTAATAAAGAGATGGGGAGAGGTCTGTCACTAATATAGAGATGGAGAGAGGTCTGTCTGTAATAAAGAGATGGAGAGAGGTCTGTCTGTAATATAGAGATGGGGAGAGGTCTGTCTGTAATAAAGAGATGGAGAGAGGTCTGTCCATAATAAGGATATGCTCTGCTTTCTTGACACCACACTCCACAAAGTCCTGCAGGCTCTAGTTTGATCTTCTCTTGATTAATGTCCAGTCATATGGCCAAGTGTTGCAAAGACAGAGCTAGTTAAGCTGCAGCTGGCCCAGAACAGAGCGGCAAGTCTTACTCTCCATTGTAATCAGTGGGCTGATATTAGTACTATGCAAACCAGTCTCTCTTGGCTAAGAGTTGAGGAAAGACTGACTGCGTCACTTCTTGTTTTTATAAGAAACATTAATGTGTTGGAAATTCCAAATGATTTGCATAGTCAACTTACACACAGCACTGACACACACCAGACATGCCAACAGAGGTCTTTTCACAGGTCCAGAAGAAATTCAAGGAAACATACAGTATTATACAGAGCAATGAGTACATGGAACTCCCTTCCATCTTATACAGTGCAACTGAACAGCAAATCTGGTTTAAAAAAACAGATAAATCAACACCTCACAACGCCTCTCCCCCATGTGGCCTACTGGTTGTGTGTCTGTACTGACAGGTGACCTACTGGTTGTGTCTGTACTGACAGGTGACCTACTGGTTGTGTGTCTGTACTGACAGGTGACCTACTGGTTGTGTGTCTGTACTGACATGTGACCTACTGGTTGTGTCTGTACTGACAGGTGACCTACTGGTTGTGTGTCTGTACTGACAGGTGACCTACTGGTTGTGTGTCTGTACTGACATGTGACCTACTGGTTGTGTCTGTACTGACAGGTGACCTACTGGTTGTGTGTCTGTACTGACAGGTGACCTACTGGTCGTGTGTACTGACATGTGACCTACTGGTTGTGTGTATGTACTGACAGGTGACCTACTGGTTGTGTGTATGTACTGACATGTGACCTACTGGTTGTGTGTATGTACTGACAGGTGACCTACTGGTTGTGTGTATGTACTGACATGTGACCTACTGGTTGTGTGTCTGTACTGACATGTGACCTACTGGTTGTGTGTATGTACTGACATGTGACCTACTGGTTGTGTGTATGTACTGTATGTGTAACTGATAGATACACACACTACATGTTCATGTTAAATGTATGTTGTGTGTATGTACTGACCTGTATGTGTAACTGATAGATACACACACTACATGTTCATGTTAAATGTATGTTCTGTGTATGTACTGACCTGTATGTGTAACTGATAGATACACACACTACATGGTCATGTTAAATGTATGTTGTCTGTAATGTATTTTTCGTTATGTGTCAGACCCCCAGTAAGACTACCTGTCTCCATTGGCGGCGTCTAATATTGTGGTATTTTTGTGGCTGTTTTTGTTTGCTTGCTTTGGCACCTTTCAACACCCGGCATTATCACATTTATGCATGTAAACACTCACTTACACTACTGATTACACACACCATTGTTAAATTGTATTTAGTTTACTTTCTTTAATATATATATTTGTTATTCCTTGTCTCCACGTTGTCTCCCTTTTGTTACGAACTTCGAGCCGGTTCGTGACATAATGGGAATCCTATCCTCCTCCCTCCTTCTCCTCCTCCTGTCCTACTCCTCCCCTTCCTCCTCCTCACCTCCTCCTCCCTGTCCTCCTCCTCCACTTCCTCCTCCCTGCCCCCCTCCTCTTCTCCTCCTCTTCTCCTCCTATTCTCCTTCCCCTCATCCTCTTCTGCTCCTCCTCCCCCCTTCCTCCTCCTCCCTGTCCTCCTCCTCTTCTCCTCCTCACCTCATCCTCTTCTCATTCCCCTCATCCTCTTCTGCTCCTCCTCCCCTTCTCATCTTCCTCTCCTCCTCCTCCCCTTCCTCCTCCTACCCCTCCTCCTCTTCTCCTTCCCCTCTTCTTCTCCTCCTCCCCCTCTCATCCTCTTCTCCTCCTCCTCCTGTCCTCCTTCATCCTCTCTTCCTCCCCTATCCTCCTTCTACTCCTCATCTACCTTAAAAGGCTTAGCTTACATGTATCTAAAATGTTTGTATATCTTTTTTAACATATAATACATGCAAAATCTATTACATGTCAATGTTATTATAAGTAAATTATATGTAAATTAAATGTAAATGTTAGCCACCCATAGAAGTCAGATAATACAATGATATACCATGAATTTCTTACAAGTTCCATGTAGAACATATAAGAAAATGATTTAAATGTGTCTATATCTTTTCAATCTTTCTCTATATGAGATTTTGCTCCGGAGATTTAATTCCTACAGTACCACAACACAGCAGCCTTGAACTTCATAGCTATGGGGCCGGGTGTTTGACCGACCAACCAACACGCACACACACACGCGCGCACACACACACGCGCGCAAACACGCGCACACACGCAAACACGCACACACACACACACACTACAGGCCTATCCATAGGCATCAACCCTGTCTTTCCATAGAAACAACCCTGTCCTCCAACAACCACTTCGGGGCCAAGATCCATCACCTTTATATAGCTGGCCTACTTTGACCACTAGACCAAGGGTTCATCCCAAATGGCATCCTATTCCCTATGTAGTGCATATAGATGCTATGGGCCCTAGTTAAAAGTAGGGCACCATGTAAGGAATATGGTAATATTTGGGACGTAACCTGGCCCATATTCTCAAAGTGTCTCTGAGTATGAGTATAATGAGTGTTGATAGAATCAGATCCCCCCTCTATCCATGTCATTATATTTATTGTGATCTAGAAGGCTTTGTCCTTATGGGTGTATTGTGTGTAGATGGGTGAGGGGGGGAAAAAATCAGTTTAATCCAATTAAAATTCAGGCTGTAGCATAAAAAAAGTTGTTCTGAAGGCACTGCAGGACCATCAAGTACGAAACACAGTTATTACTTTGTGAGTATACACTGTAGGGAGATAACGTTGTGAGTAGACACTGTAGGGAGATTACTTTGTGTGAGTAGACACTGTAGGGAGATTACTTTGTGAGTATACACTGTACAGAGATGACTTTGTGTGAGTAGACAGTGTAGGGAGATAACGTTGTGTGAGTAGACACTGTAGGGAGACTACTTTGTGAGTATACACTGTAGGGAGATAACGTTGTGAGTATATACTGTAGGTAGATTACTTTGTGTGAGTATACACTGTAGGGAGACTACTTTGTGAGTATACACTGTAGGGAGATAACGTTGTGAGTAGACACTGTAGGGAGATTACTTTGTGAGTATATACTGTACAGAGATTACTTTGTGTGAGTAGACACTGTAGGGAGATTACTTTGTGAGTATATACTGTACAGAGATTACTTTGTGTGAGTAGACACTGTAGGGAGACTACTTTGTGAGTATATACTGTAGGGAGATTACTTTGTGAGTAGACACTGTAGGGAGACTACTTTGTGTGAGTATATACTGTAGGGGGATTACTTTGTGAGTATATACTGTAGGGAGATTACTTTGTGAGTATATACTGTAGGGAGATTACTTTGTGAGTATATACTGTAGGGAGATAACTTTGTGAGTATATACTGTAGAGAGATTACTAAGTGTCTTCATTGCCTGCATTTTACTCACCTAATAAAAAGACAACGACAGTTTTAAGGGCATTTTCTCATCTCGTTGAGACAGCAGACAGTGATAAAAATGTAATCTACGGTGTTTATTGACGAACGATGATCGATTGATGACATTTGATGATTGATGGATATTGCTTGGCAAGGTGCTGTTTTTTCCTGTTCTATAACTCACAGACACAAAGTGAAAATCGGCTGAAGACAATACATCATCAAGACAACTATGTCTGAGACGCTGTCTGTCTGTCGAGAACTTTGGGTGGAAGTTCTGCTGTGTTTAGTGTAGCGTTTGATAACTCTTTAAAAAGGGACAGTAGAATGGAGTTGATTTTGTCGCTACGAGGATTAGGTTAAGATTTATGATGTAAATTGAACCTAGATCAGGTTTTATCTAGAGTAAAGGCATGGGGAAAATGAGCTGAACAGACATGACTTTGAACATCTTCATCATCATCCTCAGTGAGATAGCAGGCTGTGAATATGTGAGGAAATAAAGAAAGCATCCTTTCACCAACCCCAGTGGCGGATTTATCGTTAGGCAGAAGAGGCAATTGGCTCAGGCCTCACATCATCAAGGGGCCTAGTGAGTTGAGCATCATTTAAAAAAATATATATATACTAATAATGATTAAAAAAATATAATAATCCATTCACTTACTCTGCGTCTCACAAAGACACGGCGGTTGGAACCAAAAATCTCAAATTTGGACTCATCAGACCAGAGGACAGATTTCCACCGGTCTAATGTACATTGCTCGTGTTTCTTGGCCCTAACAAGTCTCCGCTTATTAGTGTCCTTTAGTAGTGGTTTCTTTGCAGCAAATCGACCACGAAAGCCTGATACACACAGTCTCTTCTGAACAGTTGATATTAAGGTGTGATACTTGGGCTGCAATCTGAGGCTGGTAACTCTAATGAACTTATCCTCTGCAGGAGAGGTAACTCTGGGTCTTCCTTTCCTGTGGAGGTCCTCATGACAGCCAGTTCCATCATAGTGCTTGATGGTTTTTGTGACTGCACTTGAAGAAACTTTCAAAGTTCTTGACATTTTCCAGGTGGACTGGCCTTCACGTCTTAAAGTACTGATGGACTGTCATTTCTCTTTGCTTATTTGAGCTGTTCTTTCCATAATATGGACTTGGTCTTTTACCAAATAGGACTATCAATCAGAAGGTTATGAGTTCTATCCCATTGGTGGAAAACTCATATTTAAAAATGTTTAACCGTATCCCAAACCATAACCTTATTCTGAATGGTTGAGTGACTAAACTTAATGGTTTAACCGTATCCCAAACCATAACCATTCAGAATGAGTGACTAAACTTAATGGTTTAACCATATCCCAAACCATAACCATTCTCCCCTCCCTCCATCCCTCCTACCCCCCCTCCTTCCTTCCCTCCCTTCCCCTTCCTCCATCCTACCCCTCCCTCCCTCCATCCTACCCCTCCCTCCTACCTCCATCCCTCCTACCCCCCTCCTCTCCATCCCTCCCTCCTACCCCACCTTCCCTTCCCTCCTTCACTTCCTCCCACCCCCCTTCCTTCCCTCCCTCCCACCCCCCTTCCTTCCCTCCCTCCTTCCTTCCCTCCCTCCTACCCACCCCTCCCCCCCTCCCTCCTATCCCCCCTCCCTCCCTCCTACCCACCCCTCCCCCCTCCTACCCACCCCTCCCTCCTACCCACCCCTCCCTCCCTTCCCATCTTCCAGTTGTTACATGGAGACAGAGGACGGCTGCGTGTCAACTGGCAGCCTTTTCCCTATACATTCGGCCTATGGGCACTAGTCTAAAGTAGTGCACTATTAAGAGAATAGGGAAGTCATTTGGGATGCTGATTAAGCCTCACATTGGGGACAGATTGATTAAAAAATGTTTAATACAGTAATGCACAGTTACTGTACTAACATTGTCAGCACACACACACACACACACACACACACACACCCTACTCCAGGGAATTGACAGATGGCCATTAGTAGTAATTGGTAGAACTGACTGAATGAAGTAATAGAATAAGCAGGATAGACAGGAGTCAAGGGGAGAGCAAGAGAGAAAGGAGGTAGGGAGGAAGTCAGGGGGAGAGTAGGAGAGAAAGGAGGTAGGGAGGAAGTCAGGGGGAGGGCAGGAGAGAAAGGAGGTAGGGAGGAAGTCAGGGGGAGAGCAGTAGAGAAAGGGATGGAGTCAGGAGGAAGCAGGAGAGAAAGGGATGGAGGTAGGGAGGGAGTCTGGGGAGAGCAGGAGAGAAAGGGATGGAGACAGGGGAGAAAGGAGGTAGGGAGAGAGTACGAGAGACAGGAGAGAAAGGGATGGAGTCGGGAGAACGTAGGTAGGGAGAGAGTCTGGAGAGCAGGAGAGAAAGGGATGGAGACAGGGGAGAAAGGAGGCAGGGAGTCTGGGGAGAACAGGAGAGAAAGGAGGAAGGGAGAGAGTACTAGAGACAGGAGAGAAAGGGGGGGGGGGAGTCAGAGGAGAACAGGAGAGAAAGGAGGAAGGGAGAGAGTAGGAGAGACAGGAGAGGGGGGGGGGTCAGCAGTGGAGCCAGAGAGGTAGAGAGCAAATGCTGGTAATCTATCTCCCTCACACACACATCCCTCACAGCCAGATCTCACAGCATTATCAGACTTGGACATTGAGCAAGCCAACATTTGTTGCGAAAGCGTTGCACATTTGAGCGGAAAAAGGACATGCAAATGCATTTCACATTAGCATTTCATATCTTTAGGGCAACATAGGCTGGGTTATGCCAGGGATTGTCTGTTGTACGTGCGCGCGCGTGTGTGTGTGTGTGATATTCGGTGTGTGAACGACGTGGCGAGCAGCAGAGGACTCGAGCAGAACAGAAACAGGATTCACTCTTAGGGCGTCTTGATTTCACAAGCACATAGCATAATTTACCCTGATATTTAAAACCATAAAGACAAAACAGACATGGACACAGGCAGTATCTGTTAAAGAGTATAATTAACAATTAATGTGTTTATGGGGGGGGGGGGGGGGGGAATAAGAACCAATTAAAGGGACATTTAAACCAATTTCACAGCTGGTTACAGCCTGAGTGATCATTGCCATAGTACATTTCCATAACAGTGAAGTTTCACTTCACTACAAACTGTAAAAGGTCTTGGAAACTGTTCACGTTACACAACAATATAAAAGTGATTCATATCAACAACAAAAAAAGTGCCTAGCAGTGAATAAGCAGTACGGTATCAAAACACCACAGTCAAACATAGACATCACAAGCATAGCTTCACAGTAAAGTGTCATAGCTTCATAGTAGTGTCATAGCTTCACAGTAGTGTCATAGCTTCACAGTAAAGTGTAATAGCTTCATAGTAGTGTCATAGCTTCATAGTAGTGTCATAGCTTCACAGTAAAGTGTCATAGCTTCACAGTAAAGTGTCATAGCTTCACAGTAAAGTGTCATAGCTTCACAGTAAAGTATCATAGCTTCACAGTAGTGTCATAGCTTCACAGTAGTGTCATAGCTTCACAGTAAAGTGTCATAGCTTCACAGTAAAGTGTCATAGCTTCACGGTAGTGTCATAGCTTCACGGTAGTGTCATAGCTTCACAGTAGTGTCATAGCTTCACAGTAAAGTGTCATAGCTTCACAGTAAAGTGTCATAGCTTCACAGTAGTGTCATAGCTTCACAGTAAAGTGTCATAGCTTCACGGTAGTGTCATAGCTTCACGGTAGTGTCATAGCTTCACGGTAGTGTCATAGCTTCACGGTAGTGTCATAGCTTCACGGTAGTGTCATAGCTTCACGGTAGTGTCATAGCTTCACGGTAGTGTCATAGCTTCACGGTAGTGTCATAGCTTCACGGTAGTGTCATAGCTTCACGGTAGTGTCATAGCTTCACAGTAGTGTCATAGCTTCACAGTAGTGTCATAGCTTCACAGTAGTGTCATAGCTTCACAGTAGTGTCATAGCTTCACAGTAGTGTCATAGCTTCACAGTAGTGTCATAGCTTCACAGTAGTGTCATAGCTTCACAGTAGTGTCATAGCTTCACAGTAGTGTCATAGCTTCACAGTAGTGTCATAGCTTCACAGTAGTGTCATAGCTTCACAGTAGTGTCATAGCTTCACAGTAGTGTCATAGCTTCACAGTAGTGCCATAGCTTCACAGTAAAGTGTCATAGCTTCACAGTAAAGTTTCATAGCTTCACATTCCAGAATCTTCTCCCCTCATTCAGATTCTAATACAGAGCCTCATAGAACCACCCCTCTTCTTTTTCTAGCAGGGCCAAGGCTCCCTTCTCTCTCCTCTGTAGGCTATATCTGCTCTCTGGTCCTCTGGGCAGCCTGCCCTCCTTGCAGACTGCTCTACCCCAGTATTGGTGCCCTCTACTGGGTCAGTTCTTCACTGTGGAGCCTGACGGCGATCCAGTGCTCTGTCATGTAGAGCCCTGCTGCTCCTGTACCACCTCACTGCAGAGGGGAACAAAGAGAACACAACCAAACAATTATGTTAGCATTCATTCTTACAAGAACCAATCTACATTGATATATTCAACATGCCTCGAGGAAGGAGAACAAGAACCAATCTACATTAATATATTCAACATTCCACTCAAGTATTAGACTATTAGCTGACCAGGATCTTTATTGGCAGTATAAATGAGCATTGGATCAAGGCTAGAAGCCTTTATCTCTCCAAGAGGATGGTTGGTCATTCCTCCCCCCTACTTCAACAACAGCCATCTATCTGGCTATACTAGGAAGGGCTGAAGAACAGCTCGTTTAAAATCACCACCCACCGCTAAGAAAAACTAGCTTCGCAACATAGTTCTGATGTTATTGTCACTTGAAATTTTTACTGCTAGTAGCCCTTTCCTGCAGGTTCAATTTCCTGTCACAACCCCCCAGGGCTCCATGGTTACTGTCCTGTCACAACCCCCCAGGGCTCCATGGTTACTGTCCTGTCACAACCCCTCAGGGCTCCATGGTTACTGTCCTGTCACAACCCCCCAGGGCTCCATGGTTACTGTCCTGTCACAACCCCTCAGGGTTCCATGGTTACGGTCCTGTTACAACCCCCCAGGACGCCATGGTTACGTTCCTGTCACAACCCCTCAGGGCTCCATGGTTACGGTCCTGTCACAACCCCCCAGGATGCCATGGTTCCAGTCCTGTCACAACCTCACAACTCTAGAATCTGTACATTCTCATTAGTCCTGTTCCCAAGGTAACAGCTGACACCAACTGAGCATACTCATTGACTGGGACTGGCTACTGGAGAACAGCTATTGGGGAAAGGGTCTATGAAAAAGCAGGTCTGCGTCCCAAATGGCCCCATTTTCCCTTTATATTGCACGACATAGGGAATAGGGTGGGACGCAGATCAAGTCCTGTTATCACTGCAGCATGATCCTTGGCTCTCCAGGGTGGTGCTACGAAATGTACCAAAATCCCCAACTATAGTACAAGTGTAACACGCTAACTTGGCTGTGAAGGCTTGGAACCTAACCTCCACAAGAGCCTTATAAAAGAGAGACTTACAGGTTCTGACAGCGTCCAGGGTTCCGGGCAGCGCGCAGGGTTCCGGGCAGCGCGCAGGGTTCCGGGCAGCGCGCAGGGTTCCGGACAGCGCGTAGGGTTCCGGACAGCGCGTAGGGTTCCGGACAGCGCGTAGGGTTCCGGACAGCGCGTAGGGTTCCGGACAGCGCGTAGGGTTCGCCCCAGTCTAACAGGACAACGACCTCAAGCATACAGCCAAAACAACACAGGAGTGGCTTCGGGACAAGTCTGAATGTTCTTGTGTGACCCAGCCAGAGCCCGGACTTGAACCTGTCCAAACATCTCTGGAGAGACCTGAAAATAGCTGTACAGCGACGCTCCCCATCCAACTTCACAGAGCTTGAGAGGATCTGCAGAGAAGAATGAGAGAAACTCACCAAATACAGGTGTGCCAAGCTTGTAGCATCATACCCAAGAAGAATTGATGCTGTAATCATTGACAAAGGTGCTTCAACAAAGAACTGAGTAAAACATCTCTGTTTTAGGGTCTGAATACTTAGGTTTTTTTATACGTCTAAAAAACAGTTTTTGCTTTGTCATTACGGGGTATTGTTTGTAGATTGTGGGGGAAAAAAAACAATTTGATCAATTTTAGAATAAATTTGGAAAAAAGTCAAGGGGTCTGAATACTTTCCAAATGCATTGTAGGAGCATTGTTCCCCATGGGTGATTTTAGAAACACTTCAAATATGGGCTGTGTTTTCGCGTAGGCTTACCCTGGCGTGGCGTTCTGATAACCATGTAAAACAAAAACTCTCTCGGACAAGGAGGCCTTTTTCAATCACATAGAACTCAATGGATTGAACATAACATGTATTTATATTTTTCTACTTGTAAGCTACCATCTGAAAATTGTCTCAATGTATTTACCGATGTGTAAAAGTGTGCCAAATCTGAGATTAGTGCATTGTAGGGCACAAGCATTAGAATAAGCCGCCTCAATATTTGTTAGCCGTAGGTGGTAATACCTCTCTAGGAGCTCATGTTGAAATAACTATAATGTTAAGGAAAGATTTGAACGGAGAAAACTGATCCAAGAGCACCCTTTCTGTCCAGCCTATCAGCTCCAACGATGTAATTAGCGACCGTTCTCTCCGCAAGGTGTTTTGGGAAACGAATGTTACACCCTTTCTTTCCAGCCTATCAGCTCCAACGATGTAATTAGCGACCGTTCTCTCTGCAAGGTGTTCTGGGAAACGAATGTTACACCCTTTCTTTCCAGCCTATCAGCTCCAACGATGTAATTAGCGACCGTTCTCTCTGCAAGGTGTTTTGGGAAACGAATGTTACATCTTCAGCCGTTGCAGGAAAGATGCATCGTTAAAAAACACTTGTTTTAAATTCAAATTAAAAGTTTTAAATAAGCTTAAATTCCATCGATATCGAGAAACCAGACACTGGCAAAATAGGTTGACAAAAACCCCTTAGCGAAACAAATGCCTACCTGAGGTATGTATGGTATCATCTCTCCAGTAAGCCGACCTCTGATTGGTTCTCTCTCTCTCTCCAGTAAGCCACCCTCTGATTGGTCCATGACTGACTAATAGTTGGACCTGAGGGGAAGAGACACACTAAATCCATAACCAATGGGAAAACACTAGTGGACAGTTCAAGTTGAAATCATGCAAAATGGACAGAGTAGTTGTAGTCGTGCAACTCAAGCTTTAGTCCATTACGTTCTACAAAATATGTAAAACGTGTTACAGTATATGCAATGTTTACACAAATATCGCAAAGAAAAAGCAGCTCAACTGGTTTCAGAAGATATTGATAAAGATTCGGCTTTGCAGATTTTCATTTTAGCAAGAGTTAACATTATTAACACTATTGTAGGATATTTTGTTAGTACACAGAATATTTATTTTTAGTAAATCTACAACTACAATAATATTGGAAGTTACTTTTACTTTAGATTTTTTGTTGTTGTTGTTGACATGACTAGAATTCTTCTTTTACTAAATTGCACGCATTTACCAGCAGCTTAATTCAATGTATAAACACACTATCAAAAATGACACATTTTAGGGGGTTAAGGTTACCTTTATAGTGGAACGATTACGGTTTAAACCATCCTCTCCATTGCACTGCCATTACTCTCTTTCCTAAAGAAGCCACCGCGTTGGCCACTACACATGACATGAACATCGAGGTCAAACCCTGAAACCTAAAAGACTTAAAATGGTCGGAGTCCAGTTAATTTACTAACAAGAGAGTCTAGCAATGCATTTCTCATTACCGTCTACGACCACAGGTAAGATGGATTGAAAAATTAGTTATACATACCCAAGGCATTCAATGCTTTAGAGCTAAAAAAAAAAACACATTAGGAAGCTATCCAGGTTATTTTAGAGCTCTTACCTCTGGCTCCTTTTTTAAAAAAAAGTATAGAAAGAGAGAGAAAGAATAAGTTGTGTTGCTTTTTAAATCAAATCAATCAAGACATCATTTAGTATACGTTAAGGGGCTTCAGATTACAATACAAATCATTTAAATTAAAAAAAAATTAAAAAGTTTTTTTTTTGTAGAGAAATACAAATAACAACACCTCTAACTACCAGGCTGTTAAAGGTTATTTAAAAAGATTCAAGAAATAAACCACGTTCCGGAAGTTTCATAGAAAAAAACAAACTAAATCTTTATTGACAAACTGCTACAAAACATCTTCTGGGCAGATGTAGTAGTACCTATTTAGACAAGCCTTACACATAGAGCATAATGCATTTTTAATGGAGAGGGTACATATACCAGTGGCAGAATAGTGGATACGTACAGTTTGGAGGGTTTATTTTTATTTTTTAAAGTATGTACAAAGACACCAGATTAATGAACTGCAGGATCCCTTCTCTGTGTAAAGAGAAAACCCATGTGGAGATTTTTGTCCCAATCCTTCATTGCGTCATTTTTTTTTTTACATGCAGTTTATAGACTCAGATTCAACCAATAAGATCCTGTAGTAACACGTGTTGTTTTCCCTTTATCATCTAAGGCCATATTCTACTTCTAAGAAGTAGAACACAGAGCCATAATAAAAATGTACTTAAAAATGTTGAACAACTTTAATGAACAAATGAAGTATGTGAGGACAGTCCATCTCAACAGTGGTTATATAGGCCTATATTTCAAAACTCTAAATGTACAATGACAAAATATCATTTATATAATCCCTGCTGCCTAAATCTAAATTGACAACTTTTAATTAAAAGACTATTTAAAACAAATGGGAATTATAAATCAAGAATGAATAGATCGCTGCTAGAAATTCCATTAACATTTGTTTGTTTTTACTATTTCCTCTTGACTTGATTTTTACGTTTTTTTTGGTTTGGTCTATATTACATAACTGAAACAGCGTTGAATTTTTCCTTTTACTCCGCTATATTAAAACAGAATTTTGAAATGTAGCCTAAATGGGAATCTGCAACTGTCCCTTAACAAAGTTTTTTTTTTTTAAACAAAATAATTAAAAAATGGTTTTCTTAAGATGCTAACAAGTGGATAAGCAGTCTCCAACTCCACTCGAAATGAGTTTAAATCCAAAATGTAAAAAGAAGAAGAAAAAAAAAAAGTTTACGGTCAACAATGCAAAAAAAAAGCCAAGGGAGAGATAGGGTCAGAGATAAAAACAGATTAACTAAAACTTCAAACCAAACTAAAATACAGTTATATTCTCTAACCCATCTAAAAAAAAAAAAAAAATGCTTTAGGGTTGCTCTGAATGAAATATCAAACCAGCTTCAATCAGTCAAGATCCTCATTTCCTGTTTGTAAAAGTCCATCGTAGTAGAAAATACCAAAACAAAAACAAAAACGGACAATTACTTTTGTCGAGGGTTGCTTAGAGCGAGAGCTGCCGTGGTAGACAGGTTGGTTGGTTGTCAGGGCAACTCGTTAGCGTTGGTCGCTAGGCGCTGTCATGGTGAGTTCAGTATTGTCTATAGGGGTGTTCTCGGTAAGGGCCCTTAGCCGCTCTGGAAGGTGGGGCCTTCCCCGCCGGTGCCGCTCTCTGGGCTCCGTTCCAGTCATCCTGGGCTAGAAGGGTGAACCAGACAGAACAGAGAGACAAAAACAGAAATGTCATTACAAAACGAGCTTGACTGTCACGTAGACATCTCCAACTAAAACACGATTTCCTTCCGTTTCCCAAGCGCACTTCAACAAGGATGTATTGAACACGTGTTGTTGTCGGCATTATGCATGAAATTTACCGACTACAGAACCAAACCAAATGTTGGCACATGCTGAGAGCATATAATCAAGCGAGAAAACAGATTTCCCTCTCCATAAAGGGTGAGAGGTTCGGCTTGAGAGTGGAGTAGTGATGTCTTACCGTAGGGTTCATATGCCTCCTGTACCTCTCCATGTCCGTAGTCGTAGTACTCTGGCTCTCTACGAGAAGAACAGAGGAGAAAGAACATTTCCAATAGCAGCACACCAAGCTAGCAGGCTAAACAAGCTAACCAGGTAGGTTGCTAACTAGCTCATCAAGCTAACCAGGTAGGTCGCTAACTAGCTTATCAAGCTAACCAGATATGCCGCTAACTAGCTTGCACAGCTAGCCAGAAACACAAGCTAGCCAGCAAACCAAGCAAACCAGCTGTCATCTTTGAGTTACATTTCATTCATAAAATCACTTAATATGTAAATAGAATAGCTTTAATAACAGATGTTAGCCAAGCGATAACCTAGTCACAGTTAGCTGAAACAGCAGCCCATATCTTCCTCCGATTAACACGTAGACTCAAAATAATCCAACCAAAGGGGTAGGACAGTTAATCCTATGAACTCAAAAATATAGCCTATTTCAGTCCCTACAGTCCCCATAACTCAATAATCCAGTTTGTAAGTAGGGTAAGTGCAACCGTGAAGAGCAAGGAGGTGAGAGAGCAAGACCATGCGCGAGTGTGTATGCGCTAGTGTGTTGTTTGTTGCCAATAGAGAGAGATGGGTGACTCACGCCTGTGGTTGACTGTAGTAATTGTCGTATGACTCGTACGCTGGCTCTGTGTAGCCCTCATCATAAGCCTAGTGAGAAGGGGAGAGCGAGACAGAGAGATGGAGAGAGAAAGAGACACAGAAAGAGTGGGAGGGGGGTCAGAAAGAGTAGCAGAGAGAGAGAGTAAAAATAAACATAAGGCCTTTATTTGATCCTTGACCTGTGACCTGATGATGATGCAAGATGGCGCGGACAGATGGGGCAGCTCTGCTTCTAGCTCCTAAGCAACTTTGCAGTATATATATTTTTTTGTTTGTTATTTCTTACATTATTAGCCTAATATTTTTTGGGGTGTTATTACATACAGTCTGAAATAACTTTTGGATATCAGAGCAGCAGTAACTCACCAGCATTTCCGGCCGGGAATTCCCGAATTTGTTCATACCCCCCAGGACAATTGAACTGATTCCAGAGGCTGATCCAAAACACAGCCGGTGGAGGTATTCGGAGTGGACTTCTAGTCCGACTCGGGAGGCGCGCACACCATCCACCGCTTCCGAGTATATTACTCGCTAATGTTCAGTCTATGGATAATAAAGTAGACGAGCTCAGGGCGCGGATCTCCTTCCAGAGAGACATCAGGGATAGTCAAAAAGAAACATGGCTCTCTCTGGATATACTGTCTTTGTCCATACAGCCAGCTAGGTTCTCAGTATATCTCGCAGACAGAAATAAAGAACTCTCCGGGAAGAACAAAGGCGGGGATGTATGTTTCATGATTAACCACTCATGGTGTGATTGTGATAACATACAGAAACTCAAGTCATTTTGTTCACCCGACCTAGAATACCTCACAGTCAAATGCAGACCGTATTACCTCCCAAGAGAATTCTCTTCGGTTATAGTCACAGCCATGTATATCCCCCCTCAAGCTGATACCATGACGACCCTCAAAGAACTTCACTGGACTTTATGCAAACTAGAAACCACATATCCTGAGGCCGTATTTATAGTAGCTGGGGATTTTAACAAAGCAAATTTGAGGAAAACACTGACAAGTTCTATCAACACATTGACTGTAGTACTCGCGCTGCTAAAACACTCGACCACTGCTACTCCAACTTCGGGGATGCAAAAAGGACCTCCCCACCCTCTCTTCAGCAAATCTGATCACAACTTCATTTTGCTCCTAGCTTCCTGTAGGCAGAAACTCAAAACAGCAAGTACCGGTGCTAAGGACTATTCAACGCTGTTCTGACCAATCGGAATCCACGCTTCAAGAGTGTTTTGAGCAAGCGGACTGGGATATGTTCCGGTCTAGCCTCTGAAAATAACATAGACAAATACATGGATACGGTGATGGAGTTTAATCAGTAACTGTATAGGAGATTATACCAACTGTGACTATTAAAACCTACCCTAACCAGAAACTGTGAATTGATGGCAGAATTTGCGCAAAACTGAAAGCTCGAACCACCGCATTTAACCATAGAAAGGTGACTGGGAATATGGCCGAATACAAACAGTGTAGTTATTCCCTCCGTAAGGCAATCCAACAGGCAAAACGTCAGCATAGAGACAAAGTGGACTTGCAATTCAACGGCTCAAACACGAGACGTATGTGGGAGGGTTTACAGACAATCACGGATTACAAAGGGAAAACCAGCCACGTCGCAGACACCGACTTCTTGCTTCCGGACGAGCTAAACACCTTCTTCTCTCGCTTTGAGGATAACACGGTGCCACAGACGCAGCCCGCTAACCAAGGACTATGGGCTCTCATTCTCCGTGGCCAACGTGAGTAAGACATTTAAGGGTGTTAACCCTTGCAAGGCTGCCGGCCCAGATGGTATCCCTAGCCACGTCCTCAGAGCATGCGCAGACCAGCTGGCTGGAGTGTTTAAGGACATATTCAATCTCTCCTAAGACCAGTATGCTGTCCCCACATGCTTTCAAGATGGCCACCATTGTTCTTGTACCCATGAAAGCAAAGGTAAATTAACTTAACATTAACATTGAAGTGCTTTCAGAGGCTAGTTAAGGATCATATCACCTCCACCTTACCTGAAACCCTCAACCCACTTCAATTTGCTTACCGCCCCAATAGATCCACAGACGATGCAATCGCCATCACACTGCGCTATCCCATCTGGATAAGAGGAATATCTATGTAAGAATGCTGTTCATTGACCATAGTTCAGCATTCAACACCATAGTTCCCTCCAAGCTCATCATCGAGCTCAGGGCCCTGGGTCTGAACCCCGCCCTGTGCAACTGAGTCCTGTACTTCCTAACAGGCCACCCCCAGGTGGTGAAGGTAGGAAACAACACCTCCAATTCGCTGATCCTCAACACAGGGGCCCCCCAAGGGTGCATGCTCAGCCTCCTCCTGTACTCCCTGTTCACCCATGACTGGCCACGCATACCTCCAATTCAATCATCATGTTAGCAGATGACACTACAGTAGTAGGCTTGAGTGCCAACAATGACAAGACAGCCTACAGAGAGGAGGTGAGGGCTCTGGGAGTGTGGTGTCAGGAAAACAACCTCTCACTCAACGTCAACAAAACAAAGGAGATGATCGTGGACTTTGGCCCCTATCCACGTCGACTGGACCGTAGTGGAGAAGGCAGAAAGCTTCAAGTTCCTCGGCATACACATCACTGACAAACTGAAATGGTCCACCCACAGACAGTGTGGTGAATAAGGCACAACAGTGCCTCTTCAACCTCAGGAGGATGAAGAAATTTGGCTTGGCACCTAAAACCTTAAGAAAAAAAAAATAGAAGACCATCACGGACAACAACCACCTGAGCCACTGTCTGTTCACCGCATTATCATCCAGAAGGCGTGGTCAGTACAGGTGCATCAAAGCAGGGAACGAGAGACTGAAAAACAGTTTCTATCTCGAGCCATCAGACAGTTAAATAGCCATCACTACCTGGCTACCACCCAGTTACTCAACCCTGCACCTTAGAGGCTGCTGCTCCATATACAGACTAGAAATCATTGGCCACTTTAATAATTTAACACTTGTCACCTTAATAATGTTTGCATATATGCCACTACGACATTGCTCATCCTTAAATTCCTTAATTCCAATATTTATTTTTAGGGTGTGTGTATTATTGTGAATTGTTAGGTATTAATGTACTGTTGGAGCTAGAAACAGAAGCATTTTACTACACACGCAATAACATCTGCTAAACATGTGAATGTGACGAATAAAATGTGATTTGATTTCCATTCACCTGTAGATGAGAACTAGACTGTAAATAAACTGGCAAAGAAGAACTTCCACTAAGGGGCTCTGTTAGAGCTGGTTTTACTGCAATGTTGTGTACCTTAAGCGTACCCAGAGGTACTGAGCTGTCATTACCAAACCTTAACCCAGAGGTACTGTCATTACCAAACCTTAACCCAGAGGTACTGCCATTACCAAACCTTAACCCAGAGGAACTGTCAATACCAAACCTTAACCCAGAGGTACTGAGCTGTCATTACCAAACCTTAACCCAGAGGTACTGAGCTGTCATTACCAAACCTTAACCCAGAGGAACTGAGCTGCCATTACCAAACCTTAACCCGGAGGTACTGAGCGGTCAATACCAAACCTTAACCCAGAGGTACTGAGCGGTCATTACCAAACCTTAACCCAGAGGTACTGAGCTGTCAATACCAAACTTTAACCCGGAGGAACTGAGCTGTCATTACCAAACCTTAACCCAGAGGTACTGAGCTGTCATTACCAAACCTTAACCCAGAGGTACTGAGCGGTCATTACCAAACCAGAGGTAGATAAAATAAACGTGAATCCAAATATAAAACAGGGTAGTTCTTTAAAATGCCACTGTACCGATGTCTTATAAAAAGCAAGGCTGTTGCTTCACCCGATTTGCTCTCTACAATAACACATTACTAGTCGACTCCCACTACTAGTACCGTCTTGACCTAGATCTGATCTCCCCTGATGAAATAGAGTTCAACTGACCTGGATAAACGAGGGTTAACTAACCAGATTACCTTCGTACCTATTCATTATCGGCTTCAAAGCTTTCCACAATGAAGGTGTTCTCTGAATCCTAGCATGGTCATTGTTACAATGCATCTTAATAACTACAACATGATTGGTGGGAGAAAAAAAGAATCTACTAGCTAATAAAACATGTAAGAGATCTTACGACTCAAACGTCATTGAATAAATACATGTTTCATGTATGGAATGATAAAGGACTGAACAGTAATTTTAAAATGAATTGATATTTTAACTTACATATTCCTCATATTGTTCCGGTCCTGGGCCGTGTTGGTGCTGGTGGGGGGGTGGAGGGGGCATCCTAGGTGGTCCCCCAGGGGCAGGGGGTCTGGCTCGGGGTGTTGCTGCCCCTCGAGCGGGGGCAGCTGGAGGTCCCCCTCTTCCTGCCGGTGACCCCCTCACTACTCCAACTCTCGCTGGCCCTCCGCGGGGCGCACCTCCCCTTGTGACACCTCCACGTGGGAGCATACCTCTACCCCTGGAGATGGAGGAAGAGAAAATGAAGGAAAGAAGAGGACCAGACATAGATGGACCAGACAATAAATTCCCACCAGCCACCTTGATAAATGTCATCCTGAGTCAGTCAGTCAGTCAGTCTGTCTGTCTGGTTACCTGGAGGCCCCTGTTTGACCCGGTGGCCCTCCTCGGCCCCTGGGGCCCGGTGGTCCGCCTCTACCTCGTGGGGCCCCTGGCCCGTGCTCCTGGCCCCCGTTCAGATAACCCATCTCCATGAACTGTTCCTGACAGATGTCATCCATCATGTCCTGCACAGACAGAGAAAGAAGAAGTGAGCGAGAGAGAGAGAGGAAGAGGACAGACAGAAAGGAGGAGGGTTGGTAGTAAAGACGGAAGGAGGATAGGGAAGAGAGGGAAGAGAGGAAAGGTAATTACTAAGCCGCTCAATACAAACCATTCCTCTAATGACTAAAAGAGCGAGGCAGCAGGCAATAAACAGCATGTCTCATAAAGCCTTTTAAAACAGTGTGTGTGTGTGTGTGTCTCACGCAAAGTGTGTCAACGCAGCACCCCAGTCCCTACATAGGCAAGGTAAAAGAACTAGTGAAAATGGACTCTAGTGGTAAATCTTCCACATATTCCTCTGTTTATTGGAGAGGTTTAAAAACAGATAAATAAATGATACATACCCCTGCAGTAGGGAACCTTTCACACACCAAGCATCAAAACATAGTCTTTCTCCAGAGAGTCATTTTGAGGGGGGGTTAGAACCACGGTCCCGATGTGGTGTCTCAAAGCACCGCCATCTTCATACTGTTCCCACTACTATGGGCCCAGGCTCAAACGTACTGCATGCATTATGTAAGGAATAGGGAGCCCTTTAGAGAGCCATGTTCTCCACTCATCTCTAGAGTGACAACACACAGAACACCACCATTTGTCTGATTATAGTATTAATCCATGGCCAAGGGCAACACAGCATTGCCTTGGTTTGTTTAACAATTTAGACAGTTAGTACATTGGATCATTTCTACCTAGGCTAACTAATTATTAAGACTAAACAGAGGGTTTTTGGAGGGGGCCAGGGGCAGTGCCTTCCCCAGCTTAGAAAAAAATCAAACCACTTCAAACTAGACAAATGAAGCTCGCTAACCTAGAATAATTTTCAGAGGGATAATTAATGGGAGTAATACGGAGCACTCCAGTTCAATCTAAACAAGTCTGTCTGGGAAATCACACTGTTACACCAAACAAACAAGGCTAACCAACAGTACCAGTCAAAAGTTTGGACACACCTACTCGTTCAAGGGTTTTTCCTTTATTTTACACATTGCAGAATAATAATGAAGACATTAAAACTATGGAATCATTTATTTAGCGTGTTAAATAACAATATATTAGAGATTGTTCAAAGTAGCCATCCTTTACCTTGATGAAAGCTTTGCACACTCTTGGCAATCTCTCAACCACCATGACCTGGAAAGTTTTCCAACAGTCTTGAAGGAGTTCCCACATATGCTGAGCACTTGTCGGCTGCTTTTCCTTCACTCTGCAGTCCAACTCATCCCAAACCATCTCAATTGGGTTGAGGTCAGGTGATTGTTGAGGCCAGATCATCTGATGCAGCACTCCATCACTCCTTCTTGGTCAAATAGCCCTTACACAGCCTGGAGGGGTGTTGGGTCATTGTCCTGTTGAAAAACAAATGATAGTCCCACTAAGCGCAAATGAGATGGGATGGCGTATCGCTGCAGAATGCTTTGGTTGCCATGCTGATTACGTGTGCCTTGAATTATAAATAAAATCACTGACAGTGTCACCGGCAATGCAGCCCGACACCATCACGCCTCCTCCTCCATGCATCACGGTGGGAACCACACATGCAGAGATCATAATTTCACCTAATCTGCATCTCACAAAGACATGGCGGTTGGAACCAAAAATCTCAAATTTGGACTCATCAGACCAAAGGACAGATTCCCAGAAGTCCATTGCTCATGTTTCTTGGTCCAAGTAAGTCTCTTCTTCTTATTGGTGTCCTTTAGTAGTGGTTTCTTTGCAGCGATTCAACCATGATTCACACAGTCTCCTCTTAACAGTTGATGTTGAGATGCGTCTGTTACTTGAACTGCGTGAAGCATTTATTTGCTGCAATTTCTGAGGCTGGTAACTCTAATGAACTCATCCTCTGCAGCAGAGGTACCTCTGTGTCTTCCTTTCCTGTGGCGGTCCTCATGAGAGCCAGTTTCATCATAGCGCTTGATGTTTTTTTGCGACTGCACTTGAAGAAACTTTAAAAGTTCTTGAAATTTTCCTGGATTGGCTGACCTTCTACTCGTTAACTGACGTTAAAAGCTTTACAACAAAGCTTTCTTAGTATCCAGCAAGCTTTCTCTGCCCTTAACCTTTTTCTGAACACCTACAAAACAAAGGTAATGTGGTTTGGTAAGAAGAATGCCCCTCTCCCCACCGGTGTGATTACTGCCTCTGACGGTTTTGAGGTTGAAGTAGTCACCTCATAGTACTTGGGAGTATAGCTAGATGGTACACTGTCCTTCTCTCAGCACATATCAAAGCTGAAGGTAAGGTTAAATCTAGACTTGGTTTTCTCTACCGTAATCTCTCCTCTTTCACCCCAGCTGCCAAACAAACCCTGATTCAGATGACCATCCTACACATGGTAGATTATGGAGACATCATTTATAGATCTGCAGGTAAGGGTTCTCTAGAGCTGCTAGATGGTCTTTACCATTCGGCCATCAGACTTGCCACCAATGCTTCTTATAGGACACATCACTGCACTCTATACTACTATGTAAACTGGTAATTTTTGTAAACCTGTCGTAAGACCCACTTATTTATGCTTATTTATAAAACCCTCTTAGGCCTCACTCCCCCCAATCTGAGATACCTACTGCAGCCCTCATCCGCAACATACAGCACCCGTTCTGCCAGTCACATTCTGTTAAAGGTCCCCTGAGCACACACATCCCTGGGTTGCGCCTCTTTTCAGTTCGCTGCAGCTAGCGTCTGGAACAATGTATGATGTATTGTTGTCTCTACCTTCTTGCCCTTTGAGCTGTTGTCTATGTCCAATAATGTGTGTACCATATTTTGTGCTGTCATGTGTTACTGCCATGCTATGTTGTCTTAGGTCTCGCTTTGTGTCGTGATGTGTGTTTTGTCCTCTGTTTTAATTTGATGTTATATTTTTAATCCCCTGTCCCTGCAGGGGGCCTTCTGCCTTTTGGTAGGCCGTCAATGTAAATAAGAATTTGTTCTTAACTGACTTGCTTAGTTAAATAAAATATAAATAAAAACCTTAATGTCTTAAAGTAATTATGGGCTGTTGTTTCTCTTTGCTTATTTGAGCTGTTCTTGCCATAACATGGACTTGGTCTTTTACCAAGTAGGACGATCTTCTGTATACCACCCCTACCTTGTCACAACACAACTGATTGGCTCAAACGCATTAAGGAAATAAATTCCACAAATGAAATTAGCAAGGCACACCTGTTAATTGAAATACATTCCAGGTAACTACCTCATGAAGCTGGTTGAGAAAATGCCAAGAGTGTGCAAAGCTGTCATCAAGGCAAAGGGTGGCTAATTTGAAGAATCTCAAATATATTTTGATTTGTTTAACACTTCTGGTTACTCCATGATTCTATAGGTGTTATTTCATTGTTGAATAATAGTGAAGACATCAAAACTATATATGTATATGTATAAACTAGTAAAAAAATAAAGAAAAACCCTGGAATGAGCAGGTGTCAAAACGTTTGACTGGTATTGTATATGATTTGTGCATCTTCTTTACAGAGAAATTAAGATATGCAATTACTGCATAGCTAGAATATCAATAACCAAACAACTTCTGTAGCATATAGGAATAGCACCATAACAGTGTAATAAATTGTCATGACTGTCTTGTGAGGATCAGAATGGGTTAGATCAGCTTGGAAATGGATGACAGTAACCAGACCCTCTCTCACCCACAGAGGGGGGAGGAGGAGGGAGCTGCTGGAGGGGTTGACAGTTCACACCCTGTTGTAAATTACAGCAGAAGGGGACTCTTTCTCCCCCCTCCAGTATGAACAAAACAAATGTCTTTGTTAGCAGGCTTTTCCTGACAAAACTCTAACACGTTCAAAAGTGAATACTGGAACACTATTTCTAACATAAGAATGTGGGGAATGGTGAGTGGGGAGCTATAGAAAACTAATGTCATGTTGGTTTTTATTTTGTGATGTCATTAAAAATGGTATAAACAAAATACTGTAACTTGGAAAGAATATCCCCTTTATCTGTCATGTTTCCATCCAATACTATGTGCATATAATATGCCAAATGATTAATGTATTATTGTTAAGATAGGAATGTAATTGAAGGAGCCATAAGAGATAATTTGCTATCATATACCTTTGCATAGTAAGTAGCCAGGCCCCGAGTGAGGTCAGAGAGTGTGCCTGCCTGATGGAACAGTCCTTTTCGACCAGAGTGCATAAAAGGACTAGCTAAGAATTAACATACTAGACGAGAACATTGCCAGGTTGCAGCTGTGCGTGTAAAGTGGCCTGAATCCTGAACACTGAATATCAACATGAGGTGTAGGAGAGAAGCTCATTTCCCAGACAATCACCAGTACGGCTGATTAGCTGTCCTAAGTCAGATATCAAGAAAAGTGATTTTAAGTGGTACCATACTACTACTTTTCAAACCATCCCATCCTACTACTATTCTCACATAACCGTATTCTCCAACTCGCATCACCGACGGGAACCGTCGACACGGCTGGCTAACCATTACCCTAGGAGCATCGTCCAGATTTAACAGCAGAACGAAGACGGGGAAAAGGAGGGGAACCCCGAAAGGCAAAAAACAAACACTCTTCCGAAGGAGGGCTGGTTCCGAGATAAACGGCCTAAATACATTTCTTACTTTTAATACTTTGACTGTTTTATGGATATGATAGGTAAGGACCTTTTGAGTTTAATTCGGGAGATGGTCACTCTTTAAAACAACCGCTCTCGTGGTGCCCCAAATTCCTAATGGGTTAATAATTACATGATTAATAAAAAAAAAGTAAAAAAATCGGGTAACAATTATACACAGTTGATTCGATAAATAACCCTCATCAAATTAATGAAAGTAAAGTCACAACAAAATACTGCATAGCTACAGATATAGGATATTCATTTGACCAGTTTCTCACAGCAGGAAAATATTCCGTGGACCTTTTTGTAGGGGTTGATACATTTTTAGTTAGGGCAAATTAAGTCAGAAATGTTCAAGTGGAAATTACAAACTTTAGAAGCCTCGAATACACTACAAGTTCGCATTTCCTTCTGTACAGGACATTTCCTGCAACTACAGGTTGATCAAATTAATATCCTACATCTGTAGGATAACAATATTAAAACGAGTTCATCAGATTCCAGAATTCCAACCATAATTCTCCAGCTTCGAATCCTTCCAAAAGTATTAGAGGCAACATGGCAGTCCCCAATGCTACAGGAATGGGCCACCAGAATTGAGCTGGGGGACATTTTCTCAGAATGCTGTTACTCAAGGTCTCCACAGAAACAGATCTGGGATAACAGTAACCTCTATATGCAAAACGTTTCTAAGAATTTTTCTAAATATTAGGAGGTACCTTTTTTTTTGTAGTATCAGTGCTATGTTCTTGGCCTATGCCGAACCAACGCCTTCACAACCTGTATGTGTAACCTGTTCATTTCAATGAAACCTGGGAGTAAGCAACACAGCTTCGCGAGACGTTCGCACTGCACAGTGTAAAATTCCACTCTATTTTCAAGAAATCCGCTCATGCTGGCATAGCTACGGATCCAGAGAAGCAGTTAAAAAGACAACTATTTTCCAGATGCCCCAGTGTAACTCTGCAGTTAGAGGAGTGTCTCTGGGCAGCACTGCCCTCCTCTTCTAACACAGGAGGCTTACGGATATTTAGAGCCATATGGGGGCACCCTGCTGGCACGGTGAAAGTGACCCAATTCTTTTTAAGCTGATTGTTTAGAGGCTCAGACTCGCTGCCCCTATCAAGGCTGGTTATTCCAGGTGAGCAGACGCATCGTCGGATGACGTGGTGCTTGCTTTGTGTATCGTGTCAAACTGTTCAAACAGACCAATCAATAGCATTTGATAACTGTTAAGGGAACCAGAACCATTTAATCCAAATAATGAAAAAAAATATGCTATTTTCTTTATGTCTTGAAAAGCAGCCTGCACTTGCCTAATAAAAATACTACAGGTTTTTTTGCAACTGATCATGACCTTGACAAGGTACACTGTTTCTTAAATGGTTCTTCCTCAGCTCTTCAGGTTCCCTGGAGAGCTCTTGCCAGATACAATAACCTTTGAGTGAAGTGTGGGGTTCTTGACATGGCATCAAATGGTTCTTCAGAATTCTACAAGGTTCTTGAAAATGTATGGAAGCCTGCAGCTGTGTCCCTTTCATACCAGCACACAGCAAATTGGGCAGTCTTAGCTAGTGTTGATTTTTCAGTGTAACGTTTCTAGTGTTGATTTTTCAGTGTAACGTTTCTAGTGTTGATTAAAGAGTTAAATCAGGTGGTGTAAAAATAACCCCAGTGTTGGTGTTAATTTTTATTTTTTATTTTTTTATTTCACCTTTATTTAACCAGGTAGGCTAGTTGAGAACAAGTTCTCATTTGCAACTGCGACCTGGCCAAGATAAAGCATAGCAGTATGAGCAGACAACACAGAGTTACACATGGAGTAAACAATTAACAAGTCAATAACACAGTAGAAAACAAAGGGGGAGTCTATATACAATGTGTGCAAAAGGCATGAGGTAGGCGAATAATTACAATTTTGCAGATTAACACTGGAGTGATAAATGATCAGATGGTCATGTACAGGTAGAGATATTGGTGTGCAAAAGAGCAGAAAAATAAATAAATAAAAACAGTATGGGGATGAGGTAGGTGAAAATGGGTGGGCTATTTACCAATAGACTATGTACAGCTGCAGCGATCGGTTAGCTGCTCAGATAGCTGATGTTTGAAGTTGGTGAGGGAGATAAAAGTCTCCAACTTCCAACTTCAGCGATCCTCAACTTCAGCGATTTTTGCAATTCGTTCCAGTCACAGGCAGCAGAGTACTGGAACGAAAGGCGGCCAAATGAGGTGTTGGCTTTAGGGATGATCAGTGAGATACACCTGCTGGAGCGCGTGCTACGGGTGGGTGTTGCCATCGTGACCAGTGAGCTGAGATAAGGCGGAGCTTTACCTAGCATGGACTTGTAGATGACCTGGAGCCAGTGGGTCTGGCGACGAATATGTAGCGAGGGCCAGCCGACTAGAGCATACAAGTCACAGTGGTGGGTGGTATAAGGTGCTTTAGTGACAAAACGGATGGCACTGTGATAGACTGCATCCAGTTTGCTGAGTAGAGTGTTGGAAGCCATTTTGTAGATGACGTCGCCGAAGTCGAGGATTGGTAGGATAGTCAGTTTTACTAGGGTAAGCTTGGCGGCGTGAGTGAAGGAGGCTTTGTTGCGGAATAGAAAGCCGACTCTTGATTTGATTTTCGATTGGAGATGTTTGATATGAGTCTGGAAGGAGAGTTTGCAGTCAAGCCAGACACCTAGGTACTTATAGATGTCCACATATTCTAGGTCGGAACCATCCAGGGTGGTGATGCTAGGCGGGGATGCGGGTGCAGGCAGCGATCGGTTGAAAAGCATGCATTTGGTTTTACTAGCGTTTAAGAGCAGTTGGAGGCCACGGAAGGAGTGTTGTATGGCATTGAAGCTTGTTTGGAGGTTAGATAGCACAGTGTCCAATGACGGGCCGAAAGTATATAGAATGGTGTCGTCTGCGTAGAGGTGGATCAGGGAATCGCCCGCAGCAAGAGCAACATCATTGATGTATACAGAGAAAAGAGTCGGCCCGAGAATTGAACCCTGTGGCACCCCCATAGAGACTGCCAGAGGACCGGACAGCATGCCCTCCGATTTGACACACTGAACTCTGTCTGCAAAGTAATTGGTGAACCAGGCAAGGCAGTCATCCGAAAAACCGAGGCTACTGAGTCTGCCGATAAGAATATGGTGATTGACAGAGTCGAAAGCCTTGGCAAGGTCGATGAAGACGGCTGCACAGTACTGTCTTTTATCAATGGCGGTTATGATATCGTTTAGTACCTTGAGTGTGGCTGAGGTGCACCCGTGACCGGCTCGGAAACCAGATTGCACAGCGGAGAAGGTACAGTGGGATTCGAGATGGTCAGTGACCTGTTTGTTGACTTGGCTTTCGAAGACCTTAGATAGGCAGGGCAGGATGGATATAGGTCTGTAACAGTTTGGGTCCAGGGTGTCTCCCCCTTTGAAGAGGGGGATAACTGCGGCAGCTTTCCAATCCTTGGGGATCTCAGACGATATGAAAGAGAGGTTGAACAGGCTGGTAATAGGGGTTGCGACAATGGTGGCGGATAGTTTCAGAAATAGAGGGTCCAGATTGTCAAGCCCAGCTGATTTGTACGGGTCCAGGTTTTGCAGCTCTTTCAGAACATCTGCTATCTGGATTTGGGTAAAGGAGAACCTGGAGAGGCTTGGGCGAGGAGCAGCGGGGGGGGCGGGGCTGTTGGCCGAGGTTGAAGTAGCCAGGCGGAAGGCATGGCCAGCCGTTGAGAAATGCTCATTGAAGTTTTCGATAATCATGGATTTATCGGTGGTGACCGTGTTACCTAGCCTCAGTGCAGTGGGCAGCTGGGAGGAGGTGCTCTTGTTCTCCATGGACTTCACAGTGTCCCAGAACTTTTTGGAGTTGGAGCTACAGAGTTACAGAGTTGGAACCAGAGTTTAACCACACATCATATTTCCCAGCATGCTCTATTGCAGGTTGATTTTTTTTTAGAAGTGTTTGTTTCAATATCTGTTTCTGCAGGTACATTGATTGATTAATTAATGTTATGCTTCACAAATATTTTTTATGTAATCTTTATTTAACTAGGCAAGTAAGTTAAGAACAAATTCTTATTTTACAATGGCAGCCTACCCCGGCCAAACCCTAACCCGGATGACGCTGGGCCAATTGTGTGCCGCCCTATGGGTCTCCCAATTACCGGCTGGAATCGAACCAAGGATCTGTAGTGACGCCTCTAGCACTGAGGTGTTTTAGACCGCTGCGCCACTTGAGAGCCCCTAAACATAAATTAAAGCATTTTTCTAAACTATTCCAATCTGTTACTTGGACTTATTGCACCCGTTGCTGAAATGCTAGTTCCAGTTTAAATGGTTTATGTAGTGTGATATTTTAAATCCTACCCTGGCAGTCATTCTGATTGCATGTTGCAGGTGAATAACAAATCCAAATGTTGGATATCCCCACACTCACTTCGCAAGCCAGTATAATGTGATTTGCAGTTTGATGCAGCCTGTAAACTAGGCCCTTAAAAAAGGGAGTAAACTAGGAGTTTCAGGCCACTGTATTAGGGTAAAACTAGGCCCTTAAAAAAAAGGCCTTGTGAAATATGTATTGTAATTTCAATGACAACATTCACTTAGGAGGCCACTTGGTGAAGGCCACAAGACTAAAAAAAATGAATACAACAATCATGTCTCTGTCACTAGCAAACACAGCCATGGTGGTAACAGTAACTTGAAAATTCACTTGAAAAGGGAACCCTGGGAAATATGTAAATAAGGCGTAAAACCACACAGCAACTCTGGTCCTAGAGGGCCGAAACGTTTCAGGTTTTGTTTGGTTCTTCATAGAACAGTCCCATTTTGTGTTTTTTTTTCAGAGACACTAAAATGGTTCCCGTACAGCACTGCTCTGAAGAACCATAGTTGGATTCATCTTGCACCTTTATTATTATTATTTTTAGGGGCAGACAGGGAAAATAAAAGTTACGAAACAAAGCACTGGAACTTACAGAACCACCACACTTAATAAAAGTCTACTTCCACTCACAGGAAACAGGAACTTCTTGACTTCCTCCATGGCGTGTGCCATACGTAGGTAAGCCTCGGGCACGGGGGCAAACACCTCGATGAAGACATGCAGCTCCATAGACAGGTGTGCGTACTTGGCCTCGCCACCTTTCCTCAGACCCTCCTCCTGAAACACAACAACACAGGACAGTTAGAGTTAATTGAGGAAGACCAGCCCCCTCGGTCTGGGTGTGTAACGTGCCAGGTGTCTGTAACGTGCCAGGTGAGTGTAACGTGCCAGGTGAGTGTAACGTGCCAGGTGTGTGAGTGTAACGTGCCAGGTGTGTGTAACGTGCCAGGTGTGTGTGTAACGTGCCAGGTGAGTGTGTAACGTGCCAGGTGAGTGTGTAACGTGCCAGGTGAGTGTGCAACGTGCCAGGTGCTGTGTAACGTGCCAGGTGAGTGTAACAGGTGTGCATCAGCTCACTCACCTTCGCCTTGTCCCTCATGGAACCTTTGCCCAGTACAGAGATCTTGGCCCCAGTCTCTTCCTGAAGGCGTTTGATTGTGTTGCCCTGAGGGCCAAGAATCTTCCCCACAAAGTTGAACTGGAAACAGGACAAACAAGACAGGTTTAGACCACAGAATATCTGCGAGGTTCCTTGTGTACCAACGTGCAGGGAAGCATATGGCTGTGTGTTCTGTACTTGTTGCATGAACCATAGTGTTTCAGTGTGGGTCATTAGTGGTGCATGGGTCACCCGGACCCACACATAACGGCTAATAACCCACACGTAGCTGCTAATAACCCACACGTAGCTGCTAATAACCCACACGTAGCTGCTAATAACCCACACGTAGCTGCTAATAACCCACACGTAGCTGCCCGACTATACATGTGATTAAGTGGAAGTCAGAGGCCACACCCGACCCCGACCTGCTAATATAGAACATGCTCTGTAGGCTACAGTCAGAGACGGCAGAATTATTTTTTGACAGGGAGGGTGCACGATTTTTTGACATGGGGGGGTGCACGATTTTTTTGACAGGGGGGGGTGCACACTTTTTTTACAGGGGGGTGCACCATTTTTTTATGGGGGGGTGCACCATTTTTGGGGGGCCTAAATTAGATGTTTCTGCTTAGAATTCCCAACATTTTTGGGAGGCTATTTGATAGTCAACTTGCCTATAATTAGATAGATGCAGCTTCTCTTCTGTCGTTACATGTTGCCCTATAGAAAACTAAATAAACTCTTGCTCAACAGAATGTCATAAAGGGATTGAAGCCTTCATTCAATCTAGTTGACGTCGATACATTTCTCTGTCATTTCTTCTTCTTTTGCAGAGCAAAGATATATTTTTTTCTGCCTGTTCCCAAAACTATTTGGCGATTAGCCTGTAGGCTATTTCGCATGCGTACAGTTAGGACCTAAAGATTAGGCTTACGCACTATGCCAGATAGCCTCAAATAATGGAGGGGAAAAACCTTGATTTAGCCAAAATATATAAAATTGCACAATAAATATGCATTTATGGATTTTTTTAAGGTATCGTTTTTTTCTTTATTCCACCCACCCTTCATCCACGCAACATGTCATGACCCTAAACACGCCTGCCCTGCGGATATAACCACAGGAACAGCAGGTTTTAAGTCAACCCACACATCACTATGGGTCATATTGCCTTTCCCAATACAAATGTGTCAGACCTTCAATCGTGTAAGGAACTGGGCAACAAAAGCCTTTGAAACATGAAGCAACTGTAATGGAACAATTGTGCAAGCCGCAGACTGGTAGAACGGCTGTACACCCACACCCTGTGGTCAGGCAGCCCGTGGTCACACGCACCCCGTGGTCACAGGCAGCCCGTGGTCACAGGCAGCCCGTGGTCACAGGCAGCCCGTGGTCACAGGCACCCCGTGGTCACAGGCACCCCGTGGTCACAGGCACCCCGTGGTCACAGGCACCCCGTGGTCACAGGCACCCCGTGGTCACAGGCACCCCGTGGTCACAGGCACCCCGTGGTCACAGGCAGCCCGTGGTCACAGGCGGCCCGTGGTCACAGGCAGCCCGTGGTCACAGGCACCCCGTGGTCACAGGCAGCCCGTGGTCACAGGCAGCCCGTGGTCACAGGCAGCCCGTGGTCACAGGCAGCCCGTGGTCACAGGCAGCCCGTGGTCACACATTGTGCAAAGTTCTGCCTACCATGTAATCACCATATAAATAGAGCTTTAGTGCTACTTAAAATAGCGAGGGACCAGGAAATGGATTCATAATTTTTAAAAAACACTTCTTATTCTCATTCTCTCTCCTTCTAATCAGCTGCTGACTCAGAACTGGGACCCTGGGTGACCAGAATCTCTGACCGATTAGTGAACCTTACTCAAATACAACCAGAACTACTCTAGACATCAAAGCTCTGATTTAAGGAACCCTGTCTAAAGAAAGTTGACAGTCTCCCTGGTCTAAGTGGAGTCACCTACTGTATCTTAGTCTATTCTACTGTATCTTAGTCTGTTCTACTGTATCTTAGTCTGTTCTACTGTATCTTAGTCTGTTCTGCTGTATCTTAGTCTGTTCTGCTGTATCTTAGTCTGTTCTGCTGTATCTTAGTCTGTTCTACTGTATCTTAGTCTATTCTACTGTATCTTAGTCTATTCTACTGTATCTTAGTCTATTCTACCGTATCTTAGTCTGTTCTACCGTATCTTAGTCTGTTCTACTGCATCTTAGTCTGTTCTACTGCATCTTAGTCTGTTCTACTGCATCTTAGTCTATGCTGCTCTGGCATTGCTCGTCCAAATGTCTTAATTCCATTACTTTACTTTGGAGTTTTGTGTGTGTGTGTATTGTTGTAAAATTGTTAGACATTACTTGTTAGATATTACCTCACTGTTGGAGCTACACAACACAAGCATTTCACTACACCTACAATAACATCTGCTAAACACGTGTATTTGACCAATAAAATTTGATTTGACAAGTGAAAGATCAATGTATCGGTCCACTGAGGCTAAAGCCTGGAGCTTTTGAAGCCTACACAAACCTGCAGTCTCAGGAAGAAGAAAAAAAAATGACTCATCACGGAAGGAAGCCTAGTTCGGCGAACCACTTAACCACACTTATATTTGTCATATGCCTACTAGTGATGGGAGGCGTCAATACAGGTACATATTGGGAAATAATGTTTGACGATATATAAATCGTATAGTTGTGACAATATTGCAATATTATTATTTTTTGCGCTAGTTGGCTACATCTGCACTAAAACTCCAGTATTTCTCATTCATAGCTTGTTCTCCATCATTTAAACAGGGAGACAATTCGTTTTCAGTACTTTTATTTTCCGTGACTGATCAAAGCTGGTTTTTCTCATGGCTCTCTCGTGTCCCTCTGCATCAGACATATGATATATATAAATCACAGTATCGAATCACAATACATATAGAATCATGAGGAATTCTATACATATCGTATCGGCACCTAGTAAATTGGCCAACGTTTAGACACTCCTACTCTGTAATCTCGTTTGACCCCCCCCCCCCCCCCACCCCCCACCCACCCCCACAGTCACCCATGCAATTCAAGCCCTGCTGCTGAATGAAGGAAGGGGAAAGGAGAGGTGGAAGGCTTACCCTCGGATACTGTTTGACGGGTATGAGCACGCGTTCCTTCAGTTTGATATTCTTGACGGTGAAAAGGTCCAGATACGAGTCTCCTCCTTCCTTCTTGGGCTCGCCTTTCTGGATTCTCTCGATTTCTACAAGGGAGAATTAAATTCATTCTCACAAAAAAATCTTACTATGATATAACCATTTAATGTAATCACTGTGAAAACATTAAAAACGCAATAGGTAAAAAAAATAAAAAAAATTAGGGTGAGGGGGGCGACCTGACCAAATTCACATAGAAATGTGAGCGATAGATCTGTAGATACGATCTATGTGAGATATTTCTATGCTCTCTATTCTTGCTTTTACTTTCGATTTTGTACATCAGCTTCAAACAGCTGAAAAATTTAAGAATTTTGGGTTATTGAAAATATATTTCACAGCGGTTAAGTTGGTACAATGATTCTCTACACCATCTTTTTTTTGGGGGGGGGGGGTCAAATCATTTCAGTTTATCTAAACTAGTCCAAGTTTTCCAACCAGGAAATGGCAGAGCTATTTCTGCATATTGCACCTTTAATTGCCAGACCATTGACTTGTTAGAAGTCATAGAGCCATGGAAGAGCCTTAAAGTCTATAGTACGGTACAACGCCATTCATTTCGGACCACCGCCTCACTCCCTGCGACGACAGTGTCTCAGCATGCCACATGCTAACGTGTCAACTACACTACCAGCTGGGAGCCAGAGGTCTGCTAGCAGCAGTGTCTGGGTGGCTGCTGTGCTGCACACACATTGAACCATGTGCCACTATGCATCTATTGTTCTGTTCTTATTTAACCAGCCAGTCACAACACTACTACAGTCATGTACAGGCTCTGTAGCACGCTAGTCATATCTAGCACTACAATCTGAATGATTAGCAGGTCTGGACAAAGGTACCACAAGGGACACAGCCACGGTGAGATAAACAGTAGCTAACTTATGCAACCTGTTTTGCACCTGTCATACACGCCTGAATAGTAGGCATGTATATAGCCATATCGTTCAGACAGCATTTGGTTGCAATTTACATTTTTAAAAAGGTGACAGGACAAAGTCACAGCCGGGTCCCAGTCTGGGTCTTTAGGATGAGCTCGTGACAAATTATCTTTATCGAGGTCAGTAACATCAAACACAGCATCGGGCTGATTTAACCTGGCATTTCCAGGTTGCATTGCGATTCACTGCGATACAGTATCTCCATTTATCTAGCGGCAATGAAGAAGTATGCCTTCATGTGTGATCACAAAAGACACTGACTGGTATTGATAGTGTTGCACACGCGTCCCAACAACACACGCACACAATTTAGGAAAAACTGACTAACGCTTTTTTCTCTCTCACAATTTAGGCCATCCGGGTCCACAATTATCTATAAAACTAGATCCGCACCCCCATCAAATGGTATGCTAGAGTACAGCGCTAGATTTTAATTCCAGAAGGTCCGTGTTGTAATGAGAAACACATGGGTGGAAAGGACCTATGGAGAAAACATTTCATAATGGAAAAAGTGTGTCAGATCCAGCTGGAAGTCGAGGCTATACACCTTCCGGATACGTTTAACAACTAACTCATTGCTGTGCTTCTCCAGACAAAAACCTTTCAACGTCTTACCTGTAATATTTTGATCGTCTGATTTAACAGAAGGGGCGGGTTTCCAAAACACAAATTAAGCGCAGGCCTGGACTAAAACATACTGTAATTTCAATGAGGAGGACTCTCCATTGAAGGTCATTTTTTGGTCCAGGACTAGACATAAATAGTGTCCGGGAATCAGGCCCATAATCACATAGCGTCTATCACTGACCGAATAGGAACAGGACACGTGTTTTTGCAGACAAACGCTACCATACATTCTTACACTGTGGCGATACAAATATTGTTACACACGCAGTTACAACGTGTCAACATATCGACACACCTGTTATAATGTATCAAATTGAGGCGGTTACGACAACGTAGCCTAGTTGTCTTTTCCACGCTCACAACTTTCGCTTCAATAGTAGGCTATACAAAATAAACCACCACAACTGGTAAGCGTTGACATGTGATTATACACATTTCAAAGTGACCCGCATCCAGCTCTGAATATCATTCTTTCTATCCAAAATAAACTATATTTTAGGCCTACCAACCAGAGAACAGCAAACATTCTTTTCAGTTTTGGTGATAGTGATTTGCTGTGACCTAGTACTATACCACACACACACACACACACACAATAAAGGGCTGTACTGTATCTGCCAGACAACAACAAAAAAGACCCGAGAGCATCCTATCATACTCCTCTCCGGGTTGCGGACATTGGCTATAGAAAGCCCATTCGGTCCATGTATAGAGGGAGCTGCAGCTTTGAAAGTAGGATTTCGGTTAGGCTACTTCTTGCGCATTTTCAAGTGAGTTCGGTATTTCAGAAAGGTGAAGTTCGTTAACTTGACTAGAAATGGTTCCCATTCAACCATTTGTTTCCAACGCTTGCTAAAACCGTGTCTAGATCACGTGTCACACTGTAGCAGAACTGCGGTGTGGCGACGGGTCGTAGAAAGGCTATGAAAGGATGTGTTGTTTGCAGGGTTTTACAGAACCGCTATACCCGTCCCGTTTGGTGCACACAATCCAGCCAGGGTGCGTCCTTTTCAAAACGCACAAAGCAACAACAAAAAACTTAACGCTATCCATAAAATATACATCCTTTTGAATGAAGGACGCGGCAAAATGTTGCTAATGACATTTGTTTTTACCTGCGGATAAAAGTTTCATCGCGTGCGTAAATGACACGTCCAGACTGTCTTTCTCCGCGAGGAGCTCCGGGAGGTATTTGCCTTCTTGATTCTCCATTTTGAGTTGGAAATCAGTTAGAAATGCGAATTGTGCAATTAAAAACAAACTTCGGGTGGATAGAAAACATAAACAACAACAGTAGAATAAATAGTCCAGTAAAATGATGTAATCAGTGCGTAAATATCCACTTATTCGTGCAGATTAATTTCGCTGCTTCGCATGTATTGCTCTCGCTGTTACCGCACGGCTGCTGACGAGGGCGGCTGGGTGCTCCTGTCGCGGCGCTTTGCCTGTTGAAAATGGAGACGGATGCATGCGACTGTCGAATAAAGAATTAACGGAAGTGAGCTCAGTGAGATAGGTTTACTGCCCGCTGCTTTGGCGCCACCGAGTGGCGATTTTGGCATATACATCTTGGTGTGGCAAAAAAAAAAAGTGGTGTGCATGCCTGCAAATCCACTACACTACACAACACAACACTAAACAATACATTACATTACATTACATTAGTTGCACCATAACGGTGACAAACGGTGCCCACAAATGGCCTACATAAAGCTGTCCCAACAGAAGCCCCAACATCTTACCACTGCTACACCTGACTATCAGCAGAGCCTTGTCTGGCAGCGAAACAGTTCATTCAGCCTCAAAAAAAAACACAGCTGATATGGCTGACTTGCTTAAATAAATGTTGTTTCTAATGACAATTGAAATGTACAAACTATGGCATAATGGGACGACAAGTGGATAAGAGGCAATCCGTAATTTTGATTAAGACATTATTGAGCGAGCTCGGACAGACATAGTCAATATAACTATTTGTTTAGCACTTTTGAAATGTACAGCGACAGAATTCAGAACATGGGCCGTTCTTACAGTATTCTTCCTGTACACCAAGTCAGAAATGTAGAATAAGTAAAGGGGGCATAAAATCAGACAATGAAAGCTCTTACAATATTCAATGATTTCATGTCTCTTAAACAGGCTATAGGCTACATGTGCACCACCAAGTCAGAACAGTAGGTGAAATTAAGAGAGGTAAATAGACCAAATTATTAGGGTAAGGCACATGGGCTACTAACATCTTACTACACAACATACACTTAGTATTACTTTCTTAGCTACAGTATAATATCTCCCTGTCATATTACATAATTTATGCGGCAACATACAAGGCATTTATGGACTCACCTTGTTGTGCTGTGCTCACTTGAACAGGAAGGTGGGCAGGGTGGTCCGTCATGGCCAAATTTTGTCGTCAAAGCCTGGCATTCTCTGGATTTATGTTGCTTTGAAGACAACTTGGAAAAAAACAAGGTTGATCTTCAGGTCTTAGCTCTAGAAAGAGGCCGGATTTACAATTCCGAGTTGGATGACCATTCAATACGTATTTTTTCCCAGTTTTCGTGAACTCACTGAAGTCAAGTTTTCGCAACAGCTGTTAACAGCTGTTTTGATCGTGGCACAAATCATGCTTCATTGACAGCATGGCCAATGTTGAATGTTTATCATTTTAAACTTGGAAAAGAGAAACTTAAACCCAGATTTGGGACCACACAGCCACTCCACTGTACAGCAGGCTAGTGATTGCATTGCAATGCTTGTAGTTAGCCACTGTCACTGATTCCTTCCAAACCACTCACTGTTGAATTTGCAATTTCCAAATTGTTTTGTAATGTTTATGTCCAATGGTTGATCGAGCACCAATACGTTTTTATCTATAATTTCTCTTCCTTTTTCTCTTCATATGAAGGATTTAAAAAGGATTTACCAGTAGATTGTCGACTTGATTCATGATGATGACTACTAGCAAAGATGATGAAAGTATGACGTTGACATGATCTGTCCAATCAAAGCTACTGTACATACTTTATTTGACATCATTGTATTTGTGGCCAATGACTTTGAGACTTCTTGGATGGGCACTTCTAATGTAACTCTATAGCAGCACCCAAGGGGCTAGAATTTTATAGCTCTTCCCTTAGACTTGGCGGTGACGTAGAGTGTCCCCGTGAGTGAAAGAACACTGAGCCAATCACGGCGCAATGCTCCATATTTTCTGCTGGCTTGCCCCACCAACACACAAAGCACTGAGGCAGAATGAAACACATGCATTTTGGAGCTGCCTTACTCAAGAAAACAAAAAATAGACCATGTTTGTATGCAGCGTTATTAACTAAATGATATATATTTATTTTTACACTGTTTGCAAACTTATATGTGACAGGTATTAGTGCCAAAATAACATGCAAAAACAGAAAAAAGTTTCATATATTTTTGGGGGCATATTTTTTTGCTAAAACAGGTGGGGCTCTGGCAGAATGGATTTAACTCATCGGTTCAGCAAAGGCCAAACATTGATATATAGGGCTCTGAGTGTCTTGCCGTGTGTTGCAACATTCAGAACATTTGAGATGCTTATCTTTCCTGCAAAAATTCTCTCTCCCTCTCTCTCTCTCTCTCTCTCTCTCTCTCTCTCTCTCTCATATAGTTGATGGATTGGCGTAGAAGCAGCCAGAATATCATAACAGTTGAACCACTAGATTTTAAATGTGCACATGATACTGTCTCCCCCGGGGACAATAAAGTCAGTAAAAGTGAAGTAACTCTGCTACAAAGCAGCTGACAAGTTTCCCTACTCTACGCCTCTCAATACACCCAAATGTTTATTAATCCAAAGGGGTAGGAAAGAGAATGGAAAGGCAAAAAGGTCAAAAACCAGATCAGAGTCCAGGATGTACAGAGTGGCAGACAGGCTCGTGGTTAAGGCAGGCAGAATGGTCAGGCAGGCGGGTACAGAGTGGCAGAAACAGGCAAGGTCAAAACTGGGAGGACAAAGGAAAAAGGAGAATAGCAAAAAGCAGGAGTTTGGGGAAAAACGTTGGTTGACTTGAAAACATACACAACAAACTGGCACAGAGAGACAGGAAACACTAGGATAAATACACTGGCACAGAGAGACAGGAAACACAGGGATAAATACACTGGCACAGAGAGACAGGAAACACAGGGATAAATAAACTGGGGAAAATAAACGGCACCATGAGGGGAGAAAATCACAAGGACAGGTGAAACAGATGAGGGAGTGACAAAAGTATTGGGTCAGTGTCACATTTTTGGTTGTTTTGGCTCTGTACTCCAGCACTTTGGATTATAAATTATACAAAGAGGTTAAAGTGCAGACTGTCAGCTTTTATTTGAGAGTCTTTTCATCCATATCGGGTGAACCGTTTAGATATTACAGCACTTCTGTACATAGTCCCCCCATTTCAGGGGACCGAATGTATTGGAACAAATTCACATATAAACTCAGCAAAGAAAAGAGAATTCCTAAAAATCCAAATAACTTCACAGATATTCTGAACATGCACCTGTGGAACGGTCGTTAAGACACTAACAGCTTACAGACGGTAGGCAATTAAGGTCACAATTATGAAAACTTAGGACACTAAAGAGGCATTTCTACTGACTCTGAAAAACACCAAAATAAAGATGCCCAGGGTCCCTGCTCATCTGCGTGAACGTGCCTTAGGCATGCTGCAAGGAGGCATGAGGACTGCAGATGTGGCTAGGGCAATAAATTGCAATGTCCGTACTGTGAGACGCCTAAGACAGCTGACAGGAATGTCAGTGTTCTGCCATGGCCAGAGAAGAGCCCGGATCTCAATCCCATGGAGCACGTCTGGACCCTGTTGGATCAGAGGGTGAGGGCTAGGTCCATTCATCCCAGATATGTCCGGGAACTTGCAGGTACCTTGGTGGAAGAGTAGGGTAACATCTCACAGCAAGAACTGGCAAATCTGGTGCAGTCCATGAGGAGGAGATGCACTGCAGTACTTAATGCAGCTGGTGGCCACACCAGATACTGACTGTTACTTTGATTTGAACCCCCTTTGTTCAGGGACACATTATTCCATTTCTGTTAGTCACATGTCTGTGGAACTGGTTCAGTTTATGTCTCAGTTGTTGAATCTTATGTTCATACAAATATTCACACATGTTAAGTGGACGTTTCTTTTTTTTGCTGAGTTTATGAGTATTAAAGTACTCAAACATTGAATATTTATACCGTATTTCACCTAGTGAAATAGTAAAATAAATAAATAATGAATATGGAACCAATGACAAGATTAAGCTTGCGACTCTACAAACTGGTTGGATGCATTTTTTAGTTTGTTTTGGTTGTGTTTCAGATCTTCTTTTTCAGATCTTCTCTTCCACATGAATGTGGATGCTACCATGATTACGGGTAATCCTAAATGAATCGTGAATAATTATGAGTGAGAAAGTTACATATATATATATATACACACACCAGATATCCACAAGATATGATTTCCTCTGACAATGCAGAAACGTTGAATAAACCTTTAATTTAATTGTTGGTTTAATTGTCCCTTGCCCTTTGGACAATTAAACCAACAATTAAATTAAAGGTTTATTCAACGTATGGTCTGTACTTTATCTCTTTAAATCCAAAGTGCAGAAACAACAAAAAATGTGTCACTGTCTCAATACTTTTGGACGTAAGTAAATATAAAAATATATAAAAAATATAGAAATATATAATATATATATATAATATAATACATTATATATATATATATATATATATAATGGAAATATCCAACAAACCTGAGCGCTGCCGGTATTCCAACCCTGGCTTGAGGGAGGTTCCTGTATGACTGGGGATGTGACCCGGAAGCCTCCAAACAATTCATTTTAGGATCTATGCTGCCCCTCTGTGGTCAAAAGCAGTCATTACTTTTTACCTTTATGTAACTAGGCAAGTCAGTTAAGAACAAATTCTTATTTTCAATGACGGCCTAGGAACAGTAGGTTAACTGCCTGTTCAGGGGCAAAACGACAGATTTTGTACCTTGTCAGCTCAGGGGTTTGAACTTGCAACCGGGGGTTTGTTACTAGTCCAACGCTCTAACCACTAGGCTACGCTGCCTAGTGGCACACACCGTAGCAAAACGCTTTCAAAACGTTTCAAAATGTTGTGCAACGGAAGACGAAAATGAGTCCAGGTGGTCCCTCCCTGTTTCATTCTGGTTTCTTCCGTCGGGTTCCTAATGAATACAACCCAGCTGCAGGAAACCAGTATTCCATTAGTACTCATTTACCCAATGAAGCTGGTGCCAGCAATAAGGCAATACAAGTGGAGGAAAGCTTGACTTAGCTGAACACGACAAGAGTTAATGTGTTGTGATAAGGGTTGACGTTAGAGTCTGTAAAGTGTGGTTGTAGCCGGTGGAATGGGACGGTTTCATACCTCCACTACTCTGCTGTAAAAGTCGACGTGAATAAACACTGAACAGTGACTCGTCAATCCTCTCCTGGAGAGAAAAACTATTACCATCGACCCCCTGTGTGTACCCGAGCATGAGTCCATTTTTAAATAAATGAAAGGTAAATTTGGTGGGCAGTGAATGCTTATGGGAGGTCGTGGCGTCTACGTCCTCTCTTTAACTCTCAGCACTCAAGCTGATCTATCTCTGACCATTACCATGGTAATATCCCAAATGGCACCCTATTCCCTATGAAGTGCACTACCTTTGACCAGAGCCCCTGCCATTTGGGACACACACTATGTTGTTAGCACTGGGGGGGGGGCTGCATGGTTGTCCTGATGGCTTTTGTCATTGACAAAATGGATGCTGTGTCAACTGAATAGCAATTGGCTCATAATGGCTTTTTCTTGGCAAGTGCGTGCAGTTCCATATAGGAAAGCTCACTCCTTTGCCCTCCGTCTGCACTTGTTCACTCCCTTTCATTCCCTTTGCCTTCCGTCTGCACTTGTTCACTCCCTTTCATTCCCTTTGCCTTCAGTCTGCACTTGTTCACTCCCTTTCATTCCCTTTTCCTTCCGTCTGCACTTGTTCACTCCCTTTCATTCCCTTTGCCTTCCATCTGCACTTGTTCACTCCCTTTCATTCCCTTTGCCTTCCGTCTGCACTTGTTCACTCCCTTTCATTCCCTTTGCCTTCCATCTGCACTTGTTCACTCCCTTTCATTCCCTTTGCCTTCCATCTGCACTTGTTCACTCCCTTTCATTCCCTTTGCCTTCCGTCTGCACTTGTTCACTCCCTTTCACTCCCTTTGCCTTCCATCTGCACTTGTTCTCTCCCTTTCACTCCCTTTGCCTTCAGTCCATAGTCACAGGAAGTAGAGGTGCTGCACTCCTGAAAATTCAGAATTAAACAAATATATTAATACAAATATATACTGTATATATTTTTTTAATAAAACATTTTTTCTTACAAAAGTAGTGCCCTGGGCCTTTACTAGTACTGGTGGACTGAAATAGATATCTGTAGCACAACCCCCCCCCCCCCCCCCCCCTCCAAAAAAAAAATGCAGCATCTCTGCTTTGGCAAAAAAAAAAGTAGTTGGAAAAATTAAGAAGAGTATCTTGTAGGATTCAATAGTTGGAATTGTAAGAGTTGAAGCCATGTGATGTCCTTCTAATGGAATCCAGAAGGAACACAACCCTGTCTCTTTCTCTGTGATGTCCTTCTAATGGAATCCAGAAAGAACACAACCCTGTCTCTTTCTCTGTGATGTCCTTCTAATGGAATCCAGAAAGAACACAACCCTGTTTTTCAAACATTTACATGGAAAGGTGTGAAGTTATGGGCAAAGACACAAAACATCCACATCAAATTAAATATTTTTCTTAATCAAATCACATGGAAAACAACCACTTTCTTTGCAGTATTAGTTCACCATCCTCAAAAACTACTTACAGTTTTTCTCAGTCGCTTTGGTGCATTTCTTAGATCAAAAGTGCAATTCTTGATACTACTTGTACAAATTCCAAATCATCTAGTCACTTGTGCACATCATTAAAGCAATTTCTTATTCCTTTGAACAAATTGCAATTGATAATGTACAAGTGTCAGCTTTTTTCCACATTGTCAATTGCTCATGTCATGTTGATCAACATATAGTAGATGGTTCTCTGTTGAATAGTCTTACCCCTCAAAACATCTAGGCATTAGTTCCTTGCTTAAGCCATTACATGCAAAATTGTTGAACTATTTGTCATAAACTGTCAAGCATAGTTTTACACATTTCTATTAGACCTTTTGCACAAAAACGTGAATTGATGAATCGTGCAGGTGAAATTGACCCTCACTCATGAAGGAATGTAAAGTGTTAGTTCAACCAACAATCAACCAGTTGTCTAAATTGCTCAAAGGTGCATCTCATGAAGAATCAATTGGCAAGCATACAGTGCCTTGCGAAAGTATTCGGCCCCCTTGAACTTTGCGACCTTTTGCCACATTTCAGGCTTCAAACATAAAGATATAAAACTGTATTTTTTTTGTGAAGAATCAACAACAAGTGGGACACAATCATGAAGTGGAACGACATTTATTGGATATTTCAAACTTTTTTAACAAATCAAAAACTGAAAAATTGGGCGTGCAAAATTATTGCATGAAACAGCTGTACCGTGTACCATTCCAAAGGAATGAGGACAGGGTTAAGGAGCTACGGTACCAGTATGTACAGGTAAAACATATATCTATCTAACTACTTTACAGCAACATTTTATAGTGATACAGTGTACAGTAAGCATAAACTGCACACATTTCCATTGCTGTGGAAGGAACATGCAATATATGTACATTTTATGTCACTCTTCCTTACCAAAACAAATTCAACTGTGTGTTCTGGGATATAGCGTATAATGGAGTTGGACTCAAGTGAACCCTCTCACAACTTTGTATACGTGGATGAGGCTGGCTTCAACCTGACCAAATGCAGAAGGCGGGGTCGGAATATCATCGGTCACAGAGCTACTGTGGATTTGCCAGGCCAACGGGGAGGAAATATCACCATGTGTGCTGCTATTTCGGAGCATGGTGTCCTAACCCATATCCCCCTTATAGGGCCATACAACACCCAGCATCTACTCAACTTTTTAGAGACTCTCTACAGGGCTCTCATCCCTGATGATGAGAGGGGTCTGTTTAGAGGGGATTTGCCAAAGTATGTGGTCATTTGTGATAATGTGAGTTTCCATTGATCAAACATTATAAGGCAATGGTTTATGACCCACCCGAGGATGCTCATAGAATTCCTCCCACCTTATTCACCATTCCTTAAACCAATTGAGGAGTTCTTTTCAGCATGGAGGTGGAAGGTGTACGATCGTCAGCCACACACACAGATGACCCTGCTGGCTGCAATGGATGCAGCATGTGAGGACATCACATCCTGCAGAGGATGGATAAGGCATTCCAAAAGATTCTTTCCACGTTGCATTGGAAGGGAAAATATTCGGTGTGATGTGGATGAGAATATGTGGGCCGACAGACAGGAACATCTGGATGTGTAGAGACAGCACAACAGTGCTGCGGGCAAAGTTGTGCCTTAGGGGTGGTTTCCTGTGTTTCTTTCTAATTTCATTTTTTTCCCCTTTGTGCCCCTTGGGTTGTCCAGTCTCTTTCAATCCATACCCCACATACAGTATAATATGTAAATAGTACTGTTGAAATTGATATATGCCATAGAAGTGCAGCCTTGTGCATTTTCAATACAGTAACTGTCATCCAAACTGTAGCCTAAGTTTACATCAGGTAATACTGTCAAAGTACACAGTTACATTGACAACATGCCTAAACATTTTGACGACCTTGTTCGTGAACAATGACTCAATGACTTATCATTCTGATGACACTGACATGATCATTGGCATGAATATTTACTTTTGAGAGATGTACTAAGGATTTTTAGTGACTGACTAGCTTTAGAAACACATCTATTGTATATTGCAGTTTGTACAAATTGTTCTGAGAAATGCACTTATTATTTTGGACATGTTAGGGATGATGTGAAAAATGCACGTATTATTTTGCACATGTTAGGGATGATGTGAAAAATGCACGTATTATTTTGCACATGTTAGGGATGATGTGAAAAATGCACGTATTATTTTGCACATGTTAGGGATGATGTGAAAAATGCACCAAAGCGACTGAGAAAAACTGTAATATAAATGGACATTATGTACATCATCTAGGTCTGTACCTATCACTTATCAAGTAGAGTGAATAGGTGACAGAGTGAATAAGTGATAGAGTGAATAAGTGACAGAGTGAATAAGTGACAGAGTGAATAAGTGACAGAGTGAATAAGTGATAGAGTGAATAAGTGACAGAGTGAATAAGTGATAGAGTGAATAAGTGACAGAGTGGATAAGTGATAGAGTGAATAAGTGACAGAGTGAATAAGTGATAGAGTGAATAAGTGACAGAGTGAATAAGTGACAGAGTGAATAAGTGACAGAGTGAATAAGTGACAGAGTGAATAAGTGACAAAGTGAATAAGTGACAGAGTGAATAAGTGACAGCGTGAATAAGTGACAGAGTGAATAGAGTGACAGAGTGAATAAGTGACAGAGTGAATAAGTGACAGAGTGAATAAGTGACAGAGTGAATAAGTGACAGAAATGAATAAGTGACAGAGTGAATAAGTGACAGAGTGAATAAGTGACAGGGTGAATAAGTGATAGGGTGAATAAGTGATAGGGTGAATAAGGGATAGGGTGAATAAGGGATAGGGTGACACACACACACGACATTGCCATATAGGCCTTGGTCAAAAGTAGTAAGGAACAGTGTCACGAATATCACTGCAGGTGGCTCCCCTTCCCGTTCGGGTGGCGCTTGGCGGTCGTCGTCACCGGTTTACTAGCTGCCACCGACCCCTTTTTCCCTTTTCGTTTGGTTTTGTCTAATTGTTTTCACCTGTTCCTTGTTGTGGTTTTTGGGTTGGTGTTATTCAAGTTCAATTAGGCCGCTTGTGTTTGTGCGGGCTTGTTGCTGTTTATGTAAGAGGTGTATTTGATTATTGTTGGGTTTTCGCTGTCCGGTATATACCAGTGGTACTTGGGTTGTGTTTTACGCCTGTGTTCGGCGTCACTCATTGTACGTGTTCCTGTTTTTGGACATTAAAGCATTTTCCCCTCGAATCTTCTGATCTCTGCGCCTGACTCCACACCCATCACTCTTTGAGCGTTACAGAAGCCCGCACCACAAAAGTAAGGAGTCAGCAGGAGCAGCGACCACCCCTCTCCCGACGATGGAGGAGCGTGTCCTTCATCACACGTCCATCCTCCATCGCATTGGATCAGCGATGGATTCGATGATGGAGAGGATGGACCGCTGGGAGAGGAGTGGTCTCCCTACTTCCCCTCCAACCCTCCCACCTGCAACTCTACCATCCCCTCCAGCGGGATCCGGTACCAGCGCCCTGCGTATTGCACCTCCGAGGGAGTACGATGGAGCGGCGGCGGGGTGCCAGGGATTTCTACTACAACTAGATCTCTACCTGGCCACCGTTCGGCCGGCTCCCTCGGACGAGGTCGTAGTGTCCTCGTCTCTTGTTTGACGGTTAGAGCCCTGGAGTGGGCCAATGCCGTCTGGAACGGGCCCGACTCGGCGAGGGGTCACTACCCGGAGTTCAGCCGCCGTTTTCGGGGCCGTGTTCGATCACCCTCCGGAGGGCCGAGCGGCGGGTGAGAGATTATTCCATCTCAGGCAGGGGACAGGGAGCGCGCAGGACTTCGCGCTGGAGTTCCGGACCTTGGCCGCTGGAGCGGGGTGGAATGACAGGGCCCTGATAGACCATTACAGGTGTAGCCTGAGAGAGGACGTCCGCAGGGAGCTGGCTTGTTGGGACACCACGCTCACCCTGGACGAACTCATAGACCTGTCGATCCGGCTCGACAATCTGCTGGCTGCTCGCGGACGTTCTGAAAGGGTCCTGTCTGTTCCACCTCCTGGCCCTCCCGCTCCCATACATATGGAGCTAGGGGGGGCTGCATCTAGTGAGACTGGAGGAGGAGGCTCCTACTGCACCAGCTGTGGCCGGAGAGGGCACACTTCTGGTCGGTGCTGGAGGAGTCCATCTGGGAGTCGACAGGGCAGGTAGAACACTTCTCGGTCACCCCAGGTGAGTCCGCACCACACTCACCCAGAGCTTCGTGTTGGTCACATGTTTTTATACATTTTTTTCCTTAAGTTTTCTCCTTCTCTCCATCGTAAGGCGCAAGTCAATTCAGGCGCAGCTGGGAACTTTATAGATCGCGGACTCGCCCAGAGGTTGAGGATTCCGTTATTTCATTTAGACCCCCCCCCCTTCCCCGTGCACTCCTTAGATAGTCAACCGTTAGGGTCAGGGCTGGTCAGGGAGACCACGGTTCCTCCGGAGATGATTACGTGGGGGGATCATAAGGAGCGGATTAGTCTGTTTCTTATCGATTCACCTACGTTTCCGGTGGTGCTGGGGACCCCCTGACTGGCTATTCACAATCCTAGGATTTCGTGGAGACAGGGAGCTCTCCAGGGGTGGTCTGATGAGTGGTCAGGTAGGTGTGTAGGAGTTTCCATCGGTGCGACGGCGGTGTAGAGTCCAGACCAGGTTTCCACCGTGCGCATTCCCGCTGAGTATGCTGATTTGGCTATCGCCTTCAGTAAAAAGAAGGCGACCCAATTACCACCCCTTCGACAGGGGGATTGCGTGATAAACCTCCAGGTAAACGCTGCACTGCCCAGGAGTCACGTGTATCCTTTGTCCCAGGAGGAGACGTTGTCTATGGAGACATATGTCACTGAAGCTCTAGGACAGGGGTACATTCGGCCCTCCATGTCACCCGTCTCCTCGAGTTTCTTTTTTGTGAAGAAAAAGGAGGGTGGTTTGTGTCCGTGCATTGATTATCGAGGTCTCAATTCCATCCGGTCTCCCTACGGCCCTGCAGACTGCGGAGGCTCTTTTCACCCATGTCTTCCGGCACTACGGGGTGCCCGAGGACATCGTTTCTGATCGGGGTCCCCAGTTTACATCCCGAGTGTGGAAGGCGTTTATGGCACGTCTGGGGGTCTCGGTCAGCCTGACCTCAGGGTATCACCCGGAGAGTAATGGGCAGGTGGAGAGATTGAACCAGGAGGTGGGTAGGTTTCTGCGGTCGTATTGCCAGAACTGGCCGGGGGAGTGGGCGAGATACATCCCCTGAGCTGAAATGGCCCAGAACTCACTAAGCCACTCCTCTAACAACGTCAACGTTTCAGTGCGTGTACCAGCCAGTCCTGGCACCATGGCATCAGAGCCAGACCGAGGCTCCTGCGGTGGAGGAGTGGGTGCAGCGCTCTAAGGAGACCTGGAGGGCCGTCCAGGAGTCATTACGTCAGGCGAGTGGATGGCAGAAGAGGAGCGCTGACCGTCACCGCAGTGAGACCCCCGTGTTCGCACCAGGGGACAGGGTCTGGCTCTCGACCCGAAACCTGCCCCTCCGCCTGCCCTGCCAGAAGCTGGGTCCGCAGTGTGTGGGCCCATTCAAAGTCCTGAGGAGAATAAACGAGGTGTGTTATCGATTGTTACTTCCTTCGTATTATCGTATTAACCCCTCGTTTCATGTGTCTCTCCTCAGGCCGGAGGTAGCTGGTCTCCTGCAGGAAGGTGAGGTTCCGGAGGTCCCTCCGCCCCCTCTGGACATCGAGGGGTCCCCGGCGTACACGATACGGGCCATTCTGGACTCGAGACGCCGGATGAGGGGCCTGCAGTACCTCGTGGACTGGGAGGGGTACGGGCCGGAGGAGAGGTGCTGGGTCCTGGTGGGGGACATATTGGATCCATCTATGCTGAGGGAGTTCCATCGACCTCCATCCGGATCGCCCTGCGCCTCGTCCCCCGGTTCGTCCCCGAGGCGTCACCCATTGTACGTGTTCCTGTTTTTGGACATTAAAGCGTTTTTCCCTCGAATCTTCTGCTCTCTGCGCCTGACTCCACACCCATCACTAATCGAGCGTTACAAACAGTATGCCATTTGGGACTTAGGAATATTTCAGCACCACATTCTTGTTTTAATGAGAGCTAATTGACATATGCCAAATAGCGCCATGTTCCCTACATAGTGCACTACTCTCCTATGGTCCCTTATATAGGGACAGAGAGAGAGATAATCAAATTTTGATAAACTCCCATATCTATTGGGTGGAATACCACAGTGTGCCATCACAGCAGCAAGATATGTGACCTGTAGCCCCAAGAAAGGGGCTGTCACGCCCTGACCTTAGTTATCTTTGTTTTCTTTATTATTTTGGTTAAGTCAGGGTGTGACGAGGGTGGTATGTGTTTTTTTCTTGTCTAGGTTTTTTTTGTACATCCATGGGGTTTTGGTTTGTCTAGGAATATATAGGTCTATGGTGGCCTGAATTGGTTCCCAATCAGAGGCAGCTGTTTGTCGTTGTCTCTGATTGGGGATCCTATTTAGGTTGCCATTTTCCATGTTGGTTTTGTGGGTTATTGTCTATGTGTAGTTGCCTGCGTCAGCACTCGGTTTAGCATAGCGTCACGTTCGTTTTGTTAGTTTGTTTAAGTGTTCTTTGTTAATTAAAGAAGAATGTATTCCTATCACGCTGTGCCTTGGTCTCCTCATTATGACGAACGTGACAGAATAACCCACCAAACCAGGACCAAGAAGCGTGAAAGGGAAGAATGGCACTTGGTGGAAAAATGGACCTGGGACGAAATACTGGACTGTAAAGGATCCTGGACGTGGGAGGAGATTTTGGCAGGAGAGGATCGCCTACCATGGAGGCAGATGGAAACAACGCTGGAGGAACGCGAAGTAAGAGAGGACAGCAATGACGTCGGGGAGGTAGGCCACAGAAACCACAATAAAAAAAATTGGGGGGGCACATGGAGCAGTCGGCGAAATTGAGGGGTGAGTCTGAGATTGTCGAGGAGTAATTTGACAAATTGGAGGAGAGTGAACGGAGGGGAGATTATGAGACATTCGAGGAGTTGTTGATGAAATTGGAGGAGAGTGAAGAGAGAGAGCAGTTGGTTTGGCGTAGTATGCACGGCAATCGCCCTGAGGAGCGCGTTAGCTGTCCGATGCCACGTGTGTCAGTTCCTCGTACTCATCCTGAAACGTGTTAAAGTTCCGGAAAAATTGATGCCGGCTATACACACCAGGTCTCCAGTGTACCTTCACAACCCGGTGAGTCCTGTTCCTGCTTCTCGCACTCGCCCTGACTCCAGTCCGGAGTCTCCAGCGACGGTCCCCAGTCCGGAGTCTCCAGCGACGGTCCCCAGTCCAGAACATCCAGCGATGAGCCACGCAGCGACGGTCCCCAGTCCAGACCATACAGCGATGATCCACGCAGCGAGGGTCTCCAGCCCGGGGCCAACGCCGAGGATCCGCAGTCCAAAACCTCCGACGATGATCCACGGGTCAGTGCTACAAGAGAGGATTAGTGTAAACAAGGGGGCGGCGTCCAGATCCAGAGCCACCACCAAGGTTAGATGCCCACCCAGACCCTCCCATATAGGTTTAAGTTTGCGGCCAGGAGTCCACACCTTTGGGGGGGTACTATCATGCCCTGACCTTAGTTATCTTTGTTTTCTTTATTATTTTGGTTAGGTCAGGATGTGATGAGGGTGGTATGTGTGTTTTTGACTTGTCTAGGGTTTTTTGTACATCTATGGGATTTTGGTTTGTCTAGGTGTATATATAGGAAATGGGACCTAAATAGGATCCCCAATCAGAGACGACAAACAGCTGTAAAACCTTTTGAGGATCTGGGGACTCATGCCAGATCTTTTCAGTCTTTTCAGTCCTGAGGGGGCATAGGTTTTGTCATGCCCTCTTCACGACTGTCTTGGTGTGTTGAAATTTCAAGCAGAACTATGACTAAACAGAATACTATTATGTTACTGTATGGATGTATGAATCTTATTATAATCATAGTACTGAATATAATGTGTGTAATTATAATCAAGAATTACAACAAAGACTGTCTGTTCCTTGGTAGAAACAAATGAAGTTATCATCAGACTGGCTAGAACGCTGTGTTCCTCACGGGACATCTTATCTCTACACAGAGAGACCTCGTAGTAAATGATCTAACAGGTGGTGGACGATGTGGGAAGGCTTGTGAACTATACTGCCATTGTATCGGAGTGGAGGAAGGACCGTTTAAAACTTATGACGTGATTTTTAGTTTATAACCTGTTGTAAATTGTACCATGATCAGTACTCTCGAGAATAAACGCTTTTGATTGATTTTGAGACTGGTCTGTCTATTTTATGCAAATAAGTATCTTACAAATTCTTAGAAATGGGCTGAGTGTATTGATTGAATTGGTTAATAAACATATAGGAATCAAAGTCCTTTGACAATTGGTCCTTCGAGACGGATTTCCAAACCTGTCTCTGTCGTCCGAAGGTAGTACGCCGAAAACTGTGCACAGGCGGGTCTAGTCCCGTTATTTTAAGGCCTGGCCTCTGAATTGAGGTTAAAGAACATGTTGGTATTACAGACTCAGACAGGGAGAGCTTGAAAATGTCAATGAAGACATTTGCCAGTTGGTTCGCACATGCTCGAAGTACACGTCCTGATAATCAGTCTGGCCCTGCAGCCTTGTGAATGTTGACCTGTTTAAAGGTCTTACTCACATTGGCTGCGGAGAGCATGATCACACAGTCGTCCGGAACAGCTGATTCTCTCATGCATGTTTCAGTGTTACTTGCCTCGAAGCGAGCAGAGAAGTTATTTAGCTCGTCTTGTAGGCTCGTGTAACTGGGAAGCTCTCGGCTGTGCTTCCATTTTTAGTCTGTAATAGTTTGCAAGCCCTGCCACATCCGAGGAGCATCGGAGCCGTTGAAGCATGATTCAATCTTAGCCCTGTATTGACGCTTTGCCTGTTTGATGGTTTATGGGAGATGTTGGAATTGTTTCAGTACGTAAAGCTGAAACCTGTATAAAAAGTGTGTGCCAAGGCTGGAAAGATAGATGTTTCGTGAACCAGCTCGGCTTATATTACTTTGTAATAAAGTCTAATTGAACTCACAGGCTCCGGTATTTGAGAAATATTATTGACTGAATATTTCCATGGCAGAGGGCATAGCGGGATTTTTTTTATAAGCTTCCCGGGTTAGAGTCCTGCTCCTTGAAAGCGGTAGCTCTACCCCTTAGCTCAGTGCGAACGTTTCCTATAATCCATGGCTTCTGGTTGGGGTATGTGCGTACAGTCACTGTGGGGATGACATCATCAATGCACTTATTGCTGAAGCCAGTGACTGATGTGGTGTACTCCTCATTATCAACGGAAGAATCCCGGAACATATTCCAGTCTGTTTTAGCCAAACAATCCTGTAGTTTAGCATCTGCTTCATCTGACCAAGTGCTTCATGCTTTAATTTTTGCTTCTAAGCTAATATCAGCAGGATATAATGATGGTCAGATTTGCTAAATGGAGGGGGACGGAGAGCTCTGTATGTGTCTCTGTGGGACTAAAGGTGGTTTAGAGGTTTTTTTTCCCTCTGGTTGCACATTTAAAATGCTGATAGAAATGAGGTAAAACTGATTTAAGTTTCCCTGCATTAAAGTCCCCGGACCACTATGAGCACCGCCTCTGGGTGAGCGTTTTCCTTTTTGCTTATGGCGGTGTACAGCTGATTGAGTGCGGTCTTAATGCCAGTATCTTCTGTGTTAGTATGTAGACAGTATGAAAAATACAGATGAAAACTCTGTTGGTAGATAGTGGGGTCTACAGCTTATCATGAGATACTCTACCTCAGGTGAGCAAATCCTCGAGACTTTCTTAGATATCGTGCACCAGCTGTTGTGTTCAAATACACATAGGCCTCCATCCCTTGTCCTACCAGAGACTGCTGTTCTGTCCTGCCGATAGTGTATAACCCGCCAGCTGTATGTTATTAATGTCGTCGTTCAGCCACGACTCAGTGAAAACATAAGATATTACATTTATTAATGTCCCGTTGGTAGGATATACGTGCTCTTAGTTCGTCCCATTTATTTCCAGCGGCTGAACATTGGCCAACTGTACGAATGGCGAAAACAGATTAGCCACTCGTTGCCTGATCCTCACAAGGAACCCCATTCTCCTTCCGCGACATCTGTTCCTTTCTCCTGCGAATGACGGGGATGAGGGCCTGTTCAGGTGTTTGGAGTATATCCTTCCCGCCCGACTCATTAAAGAAAAATGATTTGTTCAAATCGAGGTGAGTAATCTGATGTCCAGAAGCTCTTTTCGGTCATAAGAGATGGTAGCAGCAACATTATATACAAAATAGGTTACAAACAATGCAAAAAAATATATAAAAATAGCACGGTTGGTTAAGAGGCAATAAAACTGCAGCCATCCTCTCAAGGCGCCATCTTACCAGTGCAGCAATAACAGTGGGGATTTTAGCATGTCATTTTTGGTGGAGCAAAACTAAATAATTGGAGAATGCATGCCAGCCAAGCCACTACACAACACAGTACTAAACATTAACTGCACTAAAACGGCGCCTTAAATAGACCAAATTGTTAGGGTGATGCACAGGAGAGGCGGACCAAAATGCAGCGAGGTGGTTATTCATGTTTAATTTATAAAGACACTATACATGAATAAACTAACAAAACAATAAACGTGCGAAAACCTAAACAGCCCTATCTGGTGCAAACACAGAGACAGGAACAATCACCCACAAAACCCAACACCAAACAGGCTACCTAAATATGGTTCCCAATCAGAGACAATGACTAACACCTGCTTGAGAACCATATCAGGCCAAACATAGAAATAGACAAACTAGACATGTAACATAGAATGCCCACTCAGATCACACCCTGACCAACCAAAACATAGAAACATACAAAGCAAACTATGGTCAGGGTGTGACAACCACACAACGTATTTGTTAAGGTTTTCTTCCGGTGAAAGAGAGGAGGACCAAAATGCAGCGTAATTATCTCGATACAACTTTAATAAAGATAATAACGAACAATACAAAAGAATAAACGTAAAGTGAAAAAACCTAAACAGCCTTCTCTGGTGCAAACAAACACAGAGACAGGAACAATCACCCACGAAACACTCAAAGAATATGGCTGCCTAAATATGGTTCCCAATCAGAGACAACGATAAACACCTGCCTCTGATTGAGAACCACTCCAGGCAACCATAGACTTTCCTAGACTACTATACTATACCACAATCCCATAACCTACAAAAAAAACCAAGACAAAACACACCACATAAATAACCCTGGCCTGACCAAAATAATAAAGAAAACACAAAATACTAAGACCAGGGCGTGACAGTATTACATTCTTAGCTACAGTATACATATCTCTCTGGCATATTACATGATTTATGTAGCAACATACAAGACATTTTTGGACTCACATTTTTGGACTCACTTAAACAGGTGGTCCTCTGTGTTACCAGTTGTTTTGACCGCGACACAAATCATGCTTCATTGTTGAATGTTTATCATTTTAAACTTGGAAAAAGAGCGCCTTAATCCCAGATTTGGTACCACACAGCCACTGTCACTGATTCCTTCCCTAACCACTCGTTGAATTTGCGATGTTCAACTTGTCGTGTAATGTTTATGTCCAATGGCCGATGAGCACCGACACATTTTATCAATACTTTCTCTCCATTATTTCTCTTCATACGACAAGGATTTAAAAGGATTTGCCAGTAGATTGAATACTTGACTCATGATGACTACAAGCAAAGATTGTGAAAATATGATGTTGACATGATCAGTCCATTCGAAGCTACTGTACATATTACGTGATTTAACATCTTTTTATCTGTGGCCAATGACCTTGAGACTTCTTGGATGGGCACTTTATAACATCAGCAGCCAAATGGCTATAATTTTCAATGTCTCCTCTTACACTTGGCAGTGATTTAATGTCCCCATCGGTGTTTCTCAAGGTTCCGTTTTAGGACCACTATTGTTTTCACTATATATTTTACCTCTTGGGGATGTCATTCGAAAACATAATGTTAACTTTCACTGCTATGTGGATGACACATAGCTGTACATTTCAATGAAACATGGTGAAGCCCCAAAATTGCCCTCGCTAGAAGCATGTGTTTCAGACATAAGGAAGTGGATGGCTGCAAACTTTCTACTTTTAAACTCGGACAAAACAGAGATGCTTGTTCTAGGTCCCAAGAAACAAAGAGATCTTCTGTTGAATCTGACAATTAATCTTAACGGTTGTGCAGTCGTCTCAAATAAAACTGTGAAGGACCTCGACGTTACTCTGGACCCTGATCTCTCTTTTGAAGAACATATCAAGACCATTTCAAGGACAGCTTTTTTCCATCTACGTAACATTGCAAAAATCAGAAACTTTCTGTCCAAAAATGATGCAGTAAAATTAATCCATGCCTTTGACACTTCTAGGTTAGACTACTGCAATGCTCTACTTTCCGGCTACCCGGATAGAGCACTAAATAAACTCCAGTTAGTGCTAAATACGGCTGCTAAAATCCTGACTAGAACCAAAAAAAAATATCATATTACTCCAGCGCTAGCCTCCCTACACTGGCTTACTGTCAAAGCAAGGGCTGATTTCAAGGTTTTACTGCTAACCTACAAAGCATTACATGGGCTTGCTCCTACCTATCTCTCTGATTTGGTCCTGCCGTACATACCTACACGTACGCTACGGTCACAAGACGCAGGCCTCCTAATTGTCCCTAGAATTTCTAAGCAAACAGCTGGAGGCAGGGCTTTCTCCTATAGAGCCCCATTTTTATGGAACGGTCTGCCTACCCATGTCAGAGACGCCCCCCCCCCTCCCCCTTGGGTTGTGCCGTGGCGAAGATCTTTGTGGGCTATACTCAGCCTTGACTCAGGATGGTAAGTTGGTGGTTGAAGATATCCCTCTAGTGGTGTGGGGGCTGTGCTTTGGCAAAGTGGGTGGGGTTATATCCTTCCTGTTTGGCCCTGTCCGGTGGTGTCCTCGGATGGGGCCACAGTGTCTCCTGACCCCTCCTGTCTCAGCCTCCAGTATTTATGCTGCAGTAGATTATGTGTCGGGGGGCTAGGGTCAGTTTGTTATATCTGGAGTACTTCTCCTGTCCTATTCGGTGTCCTGTGTGAATTTAAGTGTGCTCTCTCTAATTCTCTCTTTCTCTCTTTCTTTCTCTCTCTCGGAGGACCTGAGCCCTAGGACCATGCCTCAGGACTACCTGACATGATGACTCCTTGCTGTCCCAGTCCACCTGGCCGTGCTGCTGCTACAGTTTCAACTGTTCTGCCTCATTATTATTCGACCATGCTGGTCATTTATGAACATTTGAACATCTTGGCCATGTTCTGTTATAATCTCCACCCGGCACAGCCAGAAGAGGACTGGCCACCCCACATAGCCTGGTTCCTCTCTAGGTTTCTTCCTAGGTTTTGGCCTTTCTAGGGAGTTTTTCCTAGCCACCGTGCTTCTACACCTGCATTGCTTGCTGTTTGGGGTTTTAGGCTGGGTTTCTGTACAGCACTTTGAGATATCAGCTGATGTACGAAGGGCTATATAAATTAATTTGATTTGATTTGATGAGTGACAGAACACTGAGCCAATCACGGCGCAAGGCTCCATATTTTCACAACAACTATTGCTCGAGTCCTAAAGAAACACCAAGTTACAATGAAACAGTTATACACTGTACCGTTCGAGAGAAACAGTGAACGGGTAAAAGAGCAAAGATACCTACACAGCTATACAAAATAGTTACAGTAAAAAAAAACACTAGCATTTCTACAGTAAAACTGTGCACTTACTGTTTTTCAGAGAGTAATGGAGGTGGAAGCACTGGAAAGACCACATTCATTTGTATTTATCGATGAAGCTGGATTTAACCTTGCCAAAACACGGCGCAGAGGAAGGAATGTTATAGGTCAAAGGGCCACTGTGGAGGTTCCAGGCCAAAGGGAGGGAAATATCACCATGTGTGCTGCAATGGCCAATGATGGTTTGCTTCTCAACACACCACTCATTGGCCCATACAACACAGAAAGGCTTATAGCTTTCCTAGAACAGCTCTATGCTCAGCTAGTGCCAGCAGAACAGGGGGAGCCAGTAAGAAACCCCCAAGTGTTTGTCATAGTTTGCGATAACGTTGCTTTTCACCACTCTGCAGCTGTCACAGATTGGTTTGCAGCACATAACAGATTTATGGTTTTGTACCTGCCTGCATATTCACCCTTCCTCAACCCAATAGAGGAGTTTTTCTCTGCCTGGAGGTGGAAAGTGTTTGGTCACCACCCACATGACCAAATGTCTCTTTTGGAAGCCATGCGTGCCGGATGTGAGGACACGAGTCCAGAGGACTGCCAGGGATGGATAAGGCACTCCAGAAGGTTCTTCCCCAGGTGCATGGCAAGAGAAAACATTAGATGTGATGTTGAAGAAAACATGTGGCCTGATGCTAGAGAGAGGCAGGATTAGCCCCTCAATTATTTGTTCGAATTACAGTATGTACTTTTAGTTTCTACCTTTTTTTTCTCATTACTGTAATTCCGTAAATTACTACAGACTATTGAAGCAAACTGCTAATTTTCATTTACCTGAAAGAATTGTTATGTTCTAAAAATTTTCATAAATCATGTGAAAGAATGTCACTCTTTTCTTTGAAGAAAATATTACTTTGTATGAAGTCACTGAAATTGTTCAAACTGTAAAGATGAAACGTTTGTATTTTCTGTATTGGTGTTTGATGCTAGTGTTTTTACTCTCAGTGTGTTCTGAGTGACAGTGTGTGTTATCTCAGTGAGGGTTGTGCATAGTGTTAGGTGACTGTTGGTAGTGCAGACTGTAGTTAAGAGTTTTGCACATGTGACTCCAGTTGTGCCCACTGTAGTTTAGCAATCGAAAAAAAACGGTAAGACGTGTTACGGTATACTCCATTTGAGATCGCCTATCCCGATGGTGAAGTCTATTTTACAGCGTCCCCTCAAAGGATTCGAGATGTCGGGGTGGTTCTTTATTCTGCTCATCGCTGCACTCAGTGACATTGGTAAGTTTTAATATAAATACATTTTCAGATTGTTTTGTAATTCTATATGAAAAGGACACGTATTGAGATACCGTAGCTGTGCCAGTTCCAACGGGTTTTTAAATCAAAGTAATATTTCATTATTACACAGTAATAGCCTACGCAGCCTTCTGCCGTGGGTATTGTTTAAAACAGTTTAAAGTAGCTGGGCGAAGGACGTTCTTGCAAGGCTACTGTAGCGATTTAAAGACAAAATATAATTTACAAGTGTACAGCGAAACCTTTAAAGGGGAAAATAGCTATTCTGGTGAACAGCTGGATAAGTCTGGAGAAATGTAAGAGAGAGTTCGACATTTACTCTAAAAATAAACGTTTCCTGCCTTTAGGAGTTCTACGAAGTGAGACTGGGGGTTCTTCAAATAACCCATTTTAATGGGTCCTTGAATAACCTTTTCAGGAAAATTACCCCCCCTCCCCTCCCCCCCCCTCCCCTCCCCTCCCCTCCCCTCCCCTTCCCTTCCCTTCCCTTCCTAGTAATAATACGCGTAACAATAACACAATATTTTAGTTCTCTGCGTTTATTATGAGAATATGGCTACCTAAATATGGTTCCCAATCAGAGACAACGATAAACAGCTGCCTCTAATTGAGAACCAATGAAGGCAACCATAGACATACATAAACACCTATATAGTATACACCCCCATAAAAATACAAAACCCCTAGACAGTACAAAAACACATAAATCCCCCATGTCACACCCTGACATAACCAAAATAATAAAGAAAACAAAGATAACTAAGGCCAGGGCGTGACAAACACTTACACGTTGTCCTATTTCTGTAGTTAAGTAGAGAGGAGTTCAGTCACTTTTTAAACTTTTGGTGGCAGAGAGAATGGCATAAGTAAGTAGTCAAGACGACTAGCTTGATTAAGCCTCCTCCATCTATATATCTCACCAGGTCAGGATATTTAAGTCTCCATATATCCACTAATTCCAATATATCCATGACATTCATGATTTCCTTAAGTGCCTGAGGGTGATAGTTTGTAATGTGATTTCCTTTCCGGTCCATAGAGCTATTTAAGACCGTATTAAAATCTCCCACCATAATAATAGAGTCTAGTGTAGCTTGTAGAGTTGATAAACTCTTAGATATATTTTTAAAGAAGCTTGGATCATCATTATTTTGACCGATTAGGTTAATGAGCCATTTCTGTTTATTGTCCAATAACATATTTAAAACAATCCATCTACCTTGATAATCTGTTTGGACAATTTGCAAATTTGGATCAAAATTACTGTTAATTAAAACCATCACCCATTTTGAATTTCTTCCCAGTTCTTTTTCCACAAAACTTAATCTAAAATTGTTGAATGAGTTTCCTGTAAACAATAGATATTCCTTCTCTTTTAGCCAGGTAAATACTGATCGTCTTTTCTTATTATCTGCTAGCCCATTACAATTGTACCTGGCTATACTTATTTCACCACTTACCATAATGATACACAACTTTCAATTCTATTTATCAAAATATATGTTTGTAAACGTACCATTAAAAAGTAACATGATGATGGAGTGTCTATATAGCTGTACCATGATATTTGCATTGCTACCTCCAATTGGTCCCCACTATTTCACCCACTAAAAGCCCTCCTCATCCCGAGTTGGATTGTCATCCCAATGCCCGGCAGACCACCCCCGACCCACCCGTATCCGTGAAGAGACTGTGATCCATCCTTCGAAAAGAGCACACAGTGCCATTTACAGAACAGAAGTAGATGAACTGCCAAATGCATTTCCATCGCCCTCACCTCGATTTGTAGTATATATAGCTGTCAAAACATATATATATATATATATATATATATATATATATATATTTGTTTTAAATCCTGTTTCTTATTTCCCATAATTAGCTATTAATATTTGTAGTAATGTAGGCAATTTATGCAAAAGATTTTACCTCTCACCAGTCTCACCATTACATTATTGCAAGCAATTATTATATTAGCAAACAATTATTGTGAATCATTCTATATTGACCTTAACATCTTTTACTCCTTCGCAACAGTTGTGGGATACGCACATACACACACACACACACACACACACCCACACACCCACACACACACACACACACACACACACACACACACACACACACACACCCACACACCCCCCCCCCACACACACACACACACACACACACATACACACACACACACATACACCCACACACACTAAACCCTTTACCCCCACACAACCATAAACTCCCATTCTCAACAGTTACACCATCCCAGAGCCCAACTCAAGAAAGGTCCTGCTTTACAAATGCATATACAGTTGCAGCTGTATGAGAAGGCCTGTAAGACGCAAAAAAAAATGGGCAGAAATGGGTAGATTTTATGAACCATCGTCACGTCCTAGATGATGGAGGTCAAACTATTTCCCAGAAACACCCAAAACACGGTCCGCCCATATTGCCCATATTCCCAAGCAAACTAAGGCAAGCCTTTGATACTGGGATGGGAGGGATGTGTTTTCTGCTTGTCATATTGACATACTCTATTTGATTGGTTTGATGAAAAACACAAACCATGAGGAAGCACCAGCAGTCGGTAATGCATTGCTTACTGGTTAAGTGTGGTGCATTGGGACAGAAACCTGTCGGTGAAAAATCATTGCATATAAAAATGATTTTATACAGTATAGATATAAATATAAATGTTGAAAATCTTATTTCCATTTAGCTGATGATTGTCTGTATCCGGCTCTGATGTCTCATCTCTGATCTCTGTGTAATGAAACAGGCAGGGAAGAGGTAGCTTGTCCATGGTGGTCGGCGAACCCTCAAACTTCCGGCCTGTAGCCCTGCGAAGCATAGATTGTGCCACAAATTCCATTTGTGGGAGTAATCATTCGTTTTGAGTAAATATTAGGATTGGGGAGGGTGTACAAATAATTTTACAGTACAAGGGAAGGGTGATGTGAAAATATTTTGGCTGAAAATGAGTAGATGTATTTGACCTCCAGTTGGACCAGCTCCAGTACTGTACTGTCCAAAACCACTCTTACATTCATACACAAAGCAATGGAAGCAATGATTAAAAAATAAATAAAAAAAATATAACTAACTAACTAGTGTTTATTTACTATTAAAAGTAAAACTGTTGGACTGTTTGATGTCGTACACTAAGACAGTTGAGCTCATGAGGCTTTTAATAATATATTATTCAAGAATCAATGATGATATGTCATTCATTTAAAAATACAGGAATTGGATGTAGAAATCTCAGATTTCCCCTTTATTCCTCGCCTCTTTGCAGGGCAATCTAACGTACTGTATCTTCCTACATTAGACTTCTACACTGGCCGTGGATCAGAACTGGTAGGCAGGTTGTTAACTGAGTGAAATTGAAGATGTGTGCATTTATGGACATGAATTATGTGCGTTGTGGAGCCTACGGTTTATGGAAACCGAGTACTGATGAAAAATCCAGCCTACGGCTTATGGAAACCGAGTACTGATGGAAAATCCAGCCTACGGCTTATGGAAACCGGGTACTGATGGGAAATCCAGCGCCTCTGCTTCCATCACACACTACCACATCTCTCCCCTTTGTTATAAGTTAATATCTTACTAACCTTTTTGTCCCTACCATGACAAACACACACACCCAGACACACAAACTCAAGTCTCTCCTTTGTTCCCTCAGATGCCTTCGAAGTACAGGCGCCCCAGCCCAGAGTGGTAGCCGTCTATAACCAACCGGCTGTTTTGGGCTGTGTGTTCCCCCCTAGCCTTGACCTTGGTTCCCCCCTGGAAGAGGGTCTCGTGGTGACATGGCAGAGGGTAGAAGATTTGCGGGTGGTCCACAGTTTCTACTACGGAACAGACCAACTGGCGCGCCAGAGCGGAGAGTATCACAACCGCACTGGACTGTTCCATTCCCAGCTCTCTGGGGGAAACGCATCCCTCAGGTTGGAGAGTGTAGGTCCAGGGGATCAGGGAAGATATCTCTGTTCGGTTAATAACATGAAGGGGACAGGAAAGGCTGAGGTCCAGCTCAAATACGCAGGTAGGTTCTCTTTTCTTCTCCCTTCTCTATTCCTCCTAATTCTCCTGATGTATTTTGTTCAATTATCCATTATCCCCTGGGTATTTATACTGTATCTGTGTTCTCTGTTTGTGTGTTGCCAGTTCGTCTTGTCTTGTCAGGTCTTACCAGCGTGTTTTCCCATCTCCCTGCTTTCTCATTTCTGTTTCATAGTTTCCCCGGTTCTGACCATTCTGCCTGCTCCGAGCCTTCCTGGCATTCTGTACCTGCCTGACTCTGACCTGTTTCTGAACCTCTGCGTGCCCTTTGACCTGTCTTTTGCCTGCCCCCTGTTTGGGTCAATAAACATCTGTCTGCATCTGTCCCTTATCCTGAGTTCTTGTAGTACGAACTGGCCATGACTGACCCAGCAGACTCAGACCTGCTCCACAATTTTTATTTTTTTATTTTTTTATTTCACCTTTATTTAACCAGGTAGGCAAGTTGAGAACAAGTTCTCATTTACAATTGCGACCTGGCCAAGATAAAGCAAAGCAGTGCGACACGTACAACAACACAGAGTTACACATGAAGTGAAACAAACATACAGTCAATAATACAGTAGAAAAATTAAGTCTATATACAATGTGAGCAAATGAGGTGAGATAAGGGAGGTAAAGGCAAAAAAAAGGCCATGGTGGCGAAGTAAATACAATATAGCAAGTAAAATACTGGAATGGTAGATTTGCAGTGGAGGAATGTGCAATGTAGAGATAATGGGGTGCAAAGGAGCAAAATAAATAAATACAGTAGGGGGAGAGGTAGTTGTTTGGGCTAAATTATAGATGGGCTATGTACAGGTGCAGTAATCTGTGAGATGCTCTGGCAGCTGGTGCTTAAAGCTAGTGAGGGGGATAAATGTTTCCAGTTTCAGAGATTTTTGTAGTTCGTTCCAGTCATTGGCAGTAGAGAACTGGAAGGAGAGGCAGCCAAAGAAGGAATTGATTTTGGGGGTGACCAGAGAGATATACCTGCTGGAGCGCGTGCTACAGGTGTGTGCTGCTATGGTGACCAGCAAGCTGAGATAAGGGGGGACTTTACCTAGCAGGGTCTTGTAGATGACCTGGAGCCAGTGGGTTTGGCGACGAGTGTGAAGCGAGGGCCAGGCAACGAGAGCATACAGGTCGCAGTGGTGGGTAGTATATGGGGCTTTAGTGACAGAACGGATGTCACTGTGATAGACTGTATCCAATTTATTGAGTAGAGTATTGGAGGCTATTTTGTAAATGACATCGTCAAGGATCGTAGGATGGTCAGTTTTACAAGGGTATGTTTGGCAGCATGAGTAAAGGATGCTTTGTTGCAAAATAGGAAGCCAATTCTAGATTTAACTTTGGATTGGAAATGTTTGATGTGAGTCTGGAAGGAGAGTTTACAGTCCAACCAGACACCTAGGTATTTGTAGTTGTCCACATATTCTAAGTCAGAACCGTCCAGAGTTGTGATGTTGGACAGGCGGGCAGGTGCAGGCAGCGATCGGTTGAAGAGCATGCATTTAGTTTTACAAGTATTTAAGAGCAATTGGAGGCCATGGAAACAATGCTGTCTCCAAGCAAGGAGTCACCATTGGAAGACACAAGGAGTTATTGCAATGTCTTATGAAGGGACTCCATACCCTGGCAGAATGCCGTGACCAGGCGTTCGACGCATTGCTGGAGCAATTGCGCAGATTCCCTACTGGGCAACGGGTCACACCAGTAATCTCCCAGCCTACCCCATTGTCCTGAGAACCCCGCTTACCTCCTCCGGAGCGCTACGCTGGAGATTCTGGAACCTGCCGGGATTTTCTCTCCCAGTGCTCCCTCTTTTTCGAGCTGCAGCCTTCTTGGTTCCCCACTGACCGTTCGAGGATAGCGTACATCATAACGCTGATGACTGGGAGGGCACTCGCCTGGGCTACGGTGGTGTGGGAGCAACAGTCCAACGTCTGCCTCAGTCTGGAGGCTCAGAAGGTGTTTGATTCTCTGTTGTCTGGGAGAGAGGCTGCTCGTGACTTGCTCCAGCAGGTCTTAAGGATCCATGGACTGCCCATAGACATGGTCTCCGATCGGGGTCCTCAGTTCTCGTCCGGTTCTGGAAGGCGTTCCACACACTCAGTAGGTTGTCGGCCAGTTTCTCCTCCGGGTTCAACCCCCAGTCCAACGGCCAGTCGGAGCGAGCCAACCAAGACCCGGAGATGACTCTTCGCTGCCTGGTCTGCGCCAGCCCCACCACATGGAGCCAGCAACTAGTGTGGGTTGAATATGTCCGCAACACCCTTCTTTGCTCTGCCACAGGTCTCTCGCCTGTTGAGTGTTCCCTGGGTTATCAGCCCCCACGCTTCCCAGAGCAAGAGGTCGGCATACCCTCGGCCCAAATGTTTGTCCGCCGCTGTCGTCGTACCTGGAAGAGAGCCCGGTCAACTCTTCTCAAGACCACCTCCAAGAATCGACGACAAGCGTACCGCCACCGGACCCCGGTTATCGTCTCGGGCAGAGGGTACAGCTGTCCCCCCAAGATCTGTCCACCATGCTGAAAGGGATATTCAATCTCATCTTTAAATAGGTGCCCTTTTTTGCAAGGCATTGGAAATCCTCCCTGGTCTTTATGGTTGAATCTTTGTTTGAAATTCACTGTTCGACTGAGGGACCTTACAGATAATTGTATGTGAGGGGTACAGAAATAAGTTGGTAATTAAAAAATTATGTTAAACACTATTATTGCACATAAAGTGAGTCCATGCAACGTATTATGTGACTAGTTAAGCACATTTTTACTCCTGAACTTTTTTCAGTACAGATGCATCAAAGCTGTGACCGAGAGACTGAAAAACAACTTCTATCTCAAGGTCTGACGGCCTTGAGTTAAAAGCAACTTTTATCTCAAGGCCGTCAGACATTGAGATAGTCACCACTAGCAGTCCTCTGACCAATACCCTGCCCTGAACTTTAGTCACTGTTACTAGACGGCTACCACCTGGTTACTCAACTCTGCACTTTAAAGGATTTAAACAATGTTTCCCATGCTTGTTCAATGAACCATAAACAATTAATAAACATGCACCTGTGGAACAGTCATTAAGGCACTAAAAACTTACAGACAGAAGGCAATTAAGGTCACAGTTATGAAAACTTAGGACACTAAAGAGGCCTTTCTACTGACTCTGAGAAACACCAAAAGAAAGATGCCCAGGGTCCCTGCTCATCTGCGTGAACATGCCTTAGGAATGCTGCAAGGAGGCATGAGGACTGCAGATGTGGCCCGGTCAATAAATTGCTATGTCCGTACTGAGACGCCTAAGACAGCGCTACAGGGAGACAGAACGTACAGCTGATCGTCCTCGCAGTGGCAGACCACATGTAACAACACCTGCACAGGATTGGTACATCCGAACATCACACCTGCGGGACAGGTACAGGATGGCAACAACCCCTATATGAGGAGGGGATGCACTGCAGTACTTAATGCAGCTGGTGGCCACACCAGATACTGACTGTTACTTTTGATTTTGACCCCCCCTTTGTTCAGGGACACATTATTCAATTTCTGTTAATCACATGTCTGTGGAACTTGTTCAGTTTATGTCTCAGTTGTTGAATCTTGTTATGTTCATAGAAATGTTTACACATGTTAAGTTTGCTGAAAACAAACACAGTTGATAGTGAGAGGACGTTTCTTTTTTTGCAGAGTTTATATAGTGTATTCTAGTCAAGGCCATCCTATTCAACTTCAGATATGCTACATTTCAAGTCTCTTCATCTTATTGGTGTTCTTTAGTAGTGGTTTCTTTTCAGAAATTTGACCATGAAGGCCTGATTCACGCAGTCTCCTCTGAACAGTTGATGTTGAGATGTGTCTGTTACTTGAACTCTGTGAAGCATTTATTTGGGCTGCAATCTGAGGGGCAGTTAACTCTAATGAACGTATCCTCTGCAGCAGAGGTAACTCTGGGTCTTCATCTCCTTTGACGGTCCTCTTGAGAGCCAGTTTTATCATAGCGCTTGATGGTTTTTGCGACTGCACTTGAAGACATTTTACGGATTGACCGACCTTCAAGTTTTAATAAAACAATGTTGGACTGTCGTTTCTCTTTGCTTATTTGAGCTGTTCTTGCCATAATATGGACTTTTACTGAATAGGACTATCTTCTGTATACCACCCCTACCTTGTCACAACACAACTGATTGGCTCAAACGCATTAGGAAGGAAATAAATTCCACAAATTAACTTTTGACAAGGCACACCAGTTAAATGAAATTCATTCCAGGTGACTACCTCATGAAGCTGGTTGAGAGAATGCCAAAGCTGTCATCAAAGCAAAGGGTGGCTACTTTGAAGAATATCTCAAATATGTAATGTATTTTGATTTGTTTAACACTTTTTTTGGTTACTACATGATTCCATATGTGTTATTTCATAGTTTTGATGTCTTCACTTTTATTCTACAATGTAGAAAATTGTAAAAAAATAAAGAAAAACCCTTGAATGAGTAGGTGTTCTAGAACCCTGGAATGAGTAGGTGTTCTAGAACCCTGGAATGAGTAGGTGTGTCCAAACGTTTGACTGGTACTGTATATATGTAGAGAGAGAAAGAGAGTTAGAAAGAGAGAGAGAGAGAGAGAGATATACTTTTTTGTATATAGTGCATGTGGACTACCCTTCAAATGAATGGTTTCTGCTATTTCAGGCACATCCGTTGCTGGCAGGTGTATACAATGAACCACACATTGATGCAATCTCCATGAATAAACAGTGGCAGTAGAACTCAGTGACTTTCAACGTGGCACCGTCGTAGGATGCACATTTTCAGCAAGTCAGTTAGTCAAATGTCTGCCCTGCTAGAGCTGCCCCCCAGTCAACTGTAAGTCCTGTTATTGTGAAGTGGAAACGTCTAGGAGCAACAACGGCTCAGCCGCGAAGTGGTAGACCACACAAACTCGCAGAACGGGACCACCGAGTGCTGAAGCGTGTAAGAATCATCAGTTCCTCGGTTGCAACACTCACTACCGAGTTCCAAACTCTGGAAGCAACGACAGCACAATAACTGTTCCTTCGGGAGCTTCATTAATGAATCACCATGCGCAATGCCAAGGAGAGGTGTAAAGCTCGCCACCATTAGGACTCTGGAGCTGTGGAAACACGTTCTCTGGAGTGATGAATCACTCTTTGCTGTCTGGCAGTCCAAAGGACTAATCTGGGTTAAGCGCATGCCAGGAGACCGCTACCAACTGCCAGCTGTGAAGTTTGATGGAGGAAGAATAATGGTCTATTTTCTTGGTTCAGGCTAGGCCCCATAGTTCAGGTGAAGGTTAAATGTCAACTCTACAGCATACAATGACATTCTAGACTATTCTGTGCTTCCAACTTTGTTGCAACAGTTTCCTGTTTCCTGTTCCCACTTGACAATGCTGAGCACAAAGCGAGGTCTGTACAGAAATGGTTTGTCGAGATCAGTGTAGAAGAACTTGACTGGCCTGCACAGAGCCCTGACCTCAACCCCATCAAACATCCTTTGGGATGAATTGGAACACCGACTGCGAGCCTAATCGCCCAACATCCGTGGCCCAACCACACTGTTCAATTATATTATTGTTACTATAATATAACAGAACAGAACGGGACTTATAAGCATATAAGGGGAGATGTTTGTACTGTTTAACCTGGGGCGGCAGGGTAGCCTAGTGGTTAGAGTGTAGAGGCGGCAGGGTAGCCTAGTGGTTAGAGTGTAGAGGCGGCAGGGTAGCCTAGTGGTTAGAGTGTAGAGGCGGCAGGGTAGCCTAGTGGTTAGAGTGTAGAGGCGGCAGGGTAGCCTAGTGGTTAGAGTGTAGAGGCGGCAGGGTAGCCTAGTGGTTAGAGTGTAGGGGCGGCAGGGTAGCCTAGTGGTTAGAGTGTAGAGGCGGCAGGGTAGCCTAGTGGTTAGAGTGTAGAGGTGGCCGCCCAGTGTAGGGGCGGCAGGGTAGCCTAGTGGTTAGAGTGTTGGACTAGTAACCGGAAGGTTGCAAGTTCAAATCCCCAAGCTGACAAGGTACAAATCTGTCGTTCTGCCCCGGAACAGGCAGTTAACCCACTGTTCCTAGGCCGTCGTTGAAAATAAGAATTTGTTCTTAACTGACTTGCCTAGTTAAATAAAGGTCAAATGAAATATCTATATTGGCAATATGCCTACAGCCTATGTGGCGCATAACCAGAGAACATACAGTAGGCCAACTCATATTCTGTTCTTCTGAAATACATTTTCATCATAGCGGTGTTTCTTTGGACCTGACACAGATGAATTATGGATTTATTGTGATGGTTAGACTTTTTTTTATGTAGCTGTTCCAAAGGTGCTAAATGTAAAGCCTGCTAAATGTGTATGCTAATTAACGGTAAATTACCGTGAGACACGGCAGTCTTTTGTCTGACAATAACAAGCTGACAAAATGCCATGACTGCCACAGCTCTTCCCTGACCTAGATTCATTTTTTGGCTTTGAAAGCAGACATGCTGACCTCAATTGAGTCCCTCTATTTTACTCTAGAAGTATGCTTAACCGGAGAGGTTCCGGAGAGGTTCCGGCAATTTTTTGGCTTCAACTCATTTCCAGTTTTAGTGGAACTACACAGGACTAGATCCCGTAAGGAAGTGTGAGTATTGGTGGGGGAAAAAAACATGTCTGTTATCTCGGTGGCTGTGAAAATACATGATTTAGATTCCGTGGTAGGAAAGATGACGGTGTTTGAGTAAATAATATACGGTCAGCTAGCCTCGTCCTGACTAAGAATAACAAGTTCAGGAAAAGACATTCATGTCATTTTGGTCTGGAGTCTTCCCCACCTCACTGGCTACCTCCCAAATGGCCCCATATTCCCGATCCAGACGACTGCTTTATACCAGGGCCAACTGAGCTACATTATCGAGCTACATATATCAACCAGCCCCCTCTCTTCTTCTCATCTCTGCACTGTTCTCCCTTCATGTAAAGCCTGTCTGTTCTCTCACTGTTCCCCCTTCATGTAATACCTGTCTGTTCCCTCACTGTTCCCCCTTCATGTAAAGCCTGTCTGTTCTCTCACTGTTCCCCCTTCATGTACTGCCTGTCTGTTCTCTCACTGTCCCCCCTTCATGTAATGCCTGTCTGTTCTCTCACTGTTCCCCCTTCATGTAATGCCTGTCTGTTCTCTCACTGTTGTCCCTTCATGTAAAGCCTGTCTGTTCTCTCACTGTTCCCCCTTCATGTAAAGCCTGTCTGTTCTCTCACTGTTCCCCCTTCATGTAATGCCTGTCTGTTCTCTCACTGTTCTCCCTTAATTTAAAGCCTGTCTGTTCTCTCACTGTTCCCCCTTCATGTAAAGCTTGTCTGTTCTCTCACTGTTCCCCCCTTCATGTAATGCCTGTCTGTTCTCTCACTCTTTCCCCCTTCATGTAAAGCCTGTCTGTTCTCTCACTGTTCCCCCCTTCATGTAAAGCCTGTCTGTTCTCTCACTGTCCCCCCTTCATGTAAAGCCTGTCTGTTCTCTCACTGTTCCCCCTTCATGTAATGCCTGTCTGTTCTCCTACTGTTCCCCCCTTCATCTAATGCCTGTCTGTTCTCTCACTGTTCCCCCTTCATGTAATGCCTGTCTGTTCTCTCACTGTTCCCCCTTCATGTAATGCCTGTCTGTTCTCTCACTGTTCTCCCTTCATGTAAAGCCTGTCTGTTCTCTCACTGTTCCCCCTTCATGTAAAGCCTGTCTGTTCTCTCACTGTTCCCCCTTCATGTAATGCCTGTCTGTTCTCTCACTGTTCTCCCTTCATGTAAAGCCTGTCTGTTCTCTCACTGTTCCCCCTTCATGTAATGCCTGTCTGTTCTCTCACTGTTCCCCCTTCATGTAAAGCCTGTCTGTTCTCTCACTGTCCCCCCTTCATGTAATGCCTGTCTGTTCTCTCACTCTTTCCCCCTTCATGTAAAGCCTGTCTGTTCTCTCACTGTTCCCCCCTTCATGTAAAGCCTGTCTGTTCTCTCACTGTTCCCCCCTTCATGTAATGCCTGTCTGTTCTCTCACTGTTCCCCCCTTCATGTAAAGCCTGTCTGTTCTCTCACTGTCCCCCCTTCATGTAATGCCTGTCTGTTCTCTCACTGTTCCCCCCTTCATGTAAAGCCTGTCTGTTCTCTCACTGTCCCCCCTTCATGTAATGCCTGTCTGTTCTCTCACTCTTTCCCCCTTCATGTAAAGCCTGTCTGTTCTCTCACTGTTCCCCCCTTCATGTAAAGCCTGTCTGTTCTCTCACTGTTCCCCCCTTCATGTAATGCCTGTCTGTTCTCTCACTGTTCCCCCCTTCATGTAAAGCCTGTCTGTTCTCTCACTGTTCCCCCTTCATGTAAAGCCTGTCTGTTCTCTCACTGTTCCCCCTTCACGTAAAGCCTGTCTGTTCTCTCACTGTTCCCCCTTCATGTAATGCCTGTCTGTTCTATCACTGTTCCCCTTCATGTAATGCCTGTCTGTTCTCTCACTGTTCCCCCTTCACGTAAAGCCTGTCTGTTCTCTCACTGTTCCCCCTTCATGTAATGCTTGTCTGTTCTCTCACTGTTCCCCCCTTCATGTAAAGCCTGTCTGTTCTCTCACTGTTCCCCCTTCATGTAAAGCCTGTCTGTTCTCTCACTGTTCCCCCCTTCATGAAAAGCCTGTCTGTTCTCTCACTGTTCCTCCTTCATGTAATGCCTGTCTGTTCTCTCACTGTTCCCCCTTCATGTAATGCCTGTCTGTTCTCTCACTGTTCCCCCTTCACGTAAAGCCTGTCTGTTCTCTCACTGTTCCCCCTTCATGTAAAGCCTGTCTGTTCTCTCAGTGTTCCCCCTTCATGTAATGCCTGTCTGTTCTCTCACTGTTCCCCCCTTCATGTAAAGCCTGTCCGTTCTCTCACTGTTCCCCCTTCATGTAAAGCCTGTCTGTTCTCTCACTGTTCCCCCCTTCATGTAATGCCTGTCTGTTCTCTCACTGTTCCCCCTTCATGTAAAGCCTGTCTGTTCTCTCACTGTTCCCCCCTTCATGTAATGCCTGTCTGTTCTCTCACTGTTCCCCCCTTCATGTAATGCCTGTCTGTTCTCTCACTGTTCCCCCTTCATGTAAAGCCTGTCTGTTCTCTCACTGATCCCCCTTCATGTAATGCCTGTCTGTTCTCTCACTGTTCCCCCTTCATGTAAAGCCTGTCTGTTCTCTCACTGTTCCCCCTTCATGTAAAGCCTGTCTGTTCTCTCACTGTTCCCCCTTCATGTAAAGCCTGTGAGATGTTTGTACTGTTTAACCTGGGGCGGCAGGGTAGCCTAGTGGTTAGAGTGTAGAGGCGGCAGGGTAGCCTAGTGGTTAGAGTGTAGGGGCAGCAGGGTAGCCTAGTGGTTAGAGAATAGAGGCGGCAGGGTAGCCTAGTGGTTAGAGTGTAGGGGCAGCAGATTTGCCTAGTGGTTAGAGTGTAGAGGCGGCAGGGTAGCCTAGTGGTTAGAGTGTAGAGGCGGCAGGGTAGCCTAGTGGTTAGAGTGTAGAGGTGGCAGCCTAGTGTAGGGGCGGCAGGGTAGCCTAGTGGTTAGAGTGTTGGACTAGTAACCGGAAGGTTGCAAGTTCAAATCCCCAAGCTGACAAGGTACAAATCTGTCGTTCTGCCCCGGAACAGGCAGTTAACCCACTGTTCCTAGGCCGTTGTTGAAAATAAGAATTTGTTCTTAACTGACTTGCCTAGTTAAATAAAGGTCAAATGAAATATCTATATTGGCAATATGCCTACAGCCTATGTGGCGCATAACCAGAGAACATACAGTAGGCCAACTCATATTCTGTTCTTCTGAAATACATTTTCATCATAGCGGTGTTTCTTTGGACCTGACACAGATGAGTTATGGATTTATTGTGATGGTTAGACTTTTTTTTATGTAGCTGTTCCAAAGGTGCTAAATGTAAAGCCTGCTAAATGTGTATGCTAATTAACGGTAAATTACCGTGAGACACGGCAGTCTTTTGTCTGACAATAACAAGCTGACAAAATGCCATGACTGCCACAGCTCTTCCCTGACCTAGATTCATTTTTTGGCTTTGAAAGCAGACATGCTGACCTCAATTGAGTCCCTCTATTTTACTCTAGAAGTATGCTTAACCGGAGAGGTTCCGGAGAGGTTCCGGCAATTTTTTGGCTTCAACTCATTTCCAGTTTTAGTGGAACTACACAGGACTAGATCCCGTAAGGAAGTGTGAGTATTGGTGGGGGAAAAAAACATGTCTGTTATCTCGGTGGCTGTGAAAATACATGATTTAGATTCCGTGGTAGGAAAGATGACGGTGTTTGAGTAAATAATATACGGTCAGCTAGCCTCGTCCTGACTAAGAATAACAAGTTCAGGAAAAGACATTCATGTCATTTTGGTCTGGAGTCTTCCCCACCTCACTGGCTACCTCCCAAATGGCCCCATATTCCCGATCCAGACGACTGCTTTATACCAGGGCCAACTGAGCTACATTATCGAGCTACATATATCAACCAGCCCCCTCTCTTCTTCTCATCTCTGCACTGTTCTCCCTTCATGTAAAGCCTGTCTGTTCTCTCACTGTTCCCCCTTCATGTAATACCTGTCTGTTCCCTCACTGTTCCCCCTTCATGTAAAGCCTGTCTGTTCTCTCACTGTTCCCCCTTCATGTACTGCCTGTCTGTTCTCTCACTGTCCCCCCTTCATGTAATGCCTGTCTGTTCTCTCACTGTTCCCCCTTCATGTAATGCCTGTCTGTTCTCTCACTGTTGTCCCTTCATGTAAAGCCTGTCTGTTCTCTCACTGTTCCCCCTTCATGTAAAGCCTGTCTGTTCTCTCACTGTTCCCCCTTCATGTAATGCCTGTCTGTTCTCTCACTGTTCTCCCTTCATTTAAAGCCTGTCTGTTCTCTCACTGTTCCCCCTTCATGTAAAGCTTGTCTGTTCTCTCACTGTTCCCCCCTTCATGTAATGCCTGTCTGTTCTCTCACTCTTTCCCCCTTCATGTAAAGCCTGTCTGTTCTCTCACTGTTCCCCCCTTCATGTAAAGCCTGTCTGTTCTCTCACTGTCCCCCCTTCATGTAAAGCCTGTCTGTTCTCTCACTGTTCCCCCTTCATGTAATGCCTGTCTGTTCTCCTACTGTTCCCCCCTTCATCTAATGCCTGTCTGTTCTCTCACTGTTCCCCCTTCATGTAATGCCTGTCTGTTCTCTCACTGTTCCCCCTTCATGTAATGCCTGTCTGTTCTCTCACTGTTCTCCCTTCATGTAAAGCCTGTCTGTTCTCTCACTGTTCCCCCTTCATGTAAAGCCTGTCTGTTCTCTCACTGTTCCCCCTTCATGTAATGCCTGTCTGTTCTCTCACTGTTCTCCCTTCATGTAAAGCCTGTCTGTTCTCTCACTGCTCCCCCTTCATGTAATGCCTGTCTGTTCTCTCACTGTTCCCCCTTCATGTAAAGCCTGTCTGTTCTCTCACTGTCCCCCCTTCATGTAATGCCTGTCTGTTCTCTCACTCTTTCCCCCTTCATGTAAAGCCTGTCTGTTCTCTCACTGTTCCCCCCTTCATGTAAAGCCTGTCTGTTCTCTCACTGTTCCCCCCTTCATGTAAAGCCTGTCTGTTCTCTCACTGTCCCCCCTTCATGTAATGCCTGTCTGTTCTCTCACTGTTCCCCCCTTCATGTAAAGCCTGTCTGTTCTCTCACTGTCCCCCCTTCATGTAATGCCTGTCTGTTCTCTCACTCTTTCCCCCTTCATGTAAAGCCTGTCTGTTCTCTCACTGTTCCCCCCTTCATGTAAAGCCTGTCTGTTCTCTCACTGTTCCCCCCTTCATGTAATGCCTGTCTGTTCTCTCACTGTTCCCCCCTTCATGTAAAGCCTGTCTGTTCTCTCACTGTTCCCCCTTCATGTAAAGCCTGTCTGTTCTCTCACTGTTCCCCCTTCACGTAAAGCCTGTCTGTTCTCTCACTGTTCCCCCTTCATGTAATGCCTGTCTGTTCTATCACTGTTCCCCTTCATGTAATGCCTGTCTGTTCTCTCACTGTTCCCCCTTCACGTAAAGCCTGTCTGTTCTCTCACTGTTCCCCCTTCATGTAATGCTTGTCTGTTCTCTCACTGTTCCCCCCTTCATGTAAAGCCTGTCTGTTCTCTCACTGTTCCCCCTTCATGTAAAGCCTGTCTGTTCTCTCACTGTTCTCCCCTTCATTAAAAGCCTGTCTGTTCTCTCACTGTTCCTCCTTCATGTAATGCCTGTCTGTTCTCTCACTGTTCCCCCTTCATGTAATGCCTGTCTGTTCTCTCACTGTTCCCCCTTCACGTAAAGCCTGTCTGTTCTCTCACTGTTCCCCCTTCATGTAAAGCCTGTCTGTTCTCTCAGTGTTCCCCCTTCATGTAATGCCTGTCTGTTCTCTCACTGTTCCCCCCTTCATGTAAAGCCTGTCTGTTCTCTCACTGTTCCCCCTTCATGTAAAGCCTGTCTGTTCTCTCAGTGTTCCCCCTTCATGTAATGCCTGTCTGTTCTCTCACTGTTCCCCCTTCATGTAAAGCCTGTCTGTTCTCTCACTGTTCTCCATTCATGTAAAGCCTGTCTGTTCTCTCACTGTTCCCCCTTCATGTAATGCCTGTCTGTTCTCTCACTGTTCCCCCTTCATGTAATGCCTGTCTGTTCTCTCACTGTTCCCCCTTCATGTAATGCCTGTCTGTTCTCTCACTGTTCTCCCTTCATGTAAAGCCTGTCTGTTCTCTCACTGTTCCCCCTTCATGTAAAGCCTGTCTGTTCTCTCACTGTTCCCCCTTCATGTAATGCCTGTCTGTTCTCTCACTGTTCCCACCTTCATGTAAAGCCTGTCTGTTCTCTCACTGATCCCCCCTTCATGTAATGCCTGTCTGTTCTCTCACTGTTCCCCCTTCATGTAAAGCCTGTCTGTTCTCTCACTGTTCCCCCCTTCATGTAATGCCTGTCTGTTCTCTCACTGTTCCCCCCTTCATGTAATGCCTGTCTGTTCTCTCACTGTTCCCCCTTCATGTAAAGCCTGTCTGTTCTCTCACTGATCCCCCTTCATGTAATGCCTGTCTGTTCTCTCACTGTTCCCCCTTCATGTAAAGCCTGTCTGTTCTCTCACTGTTCCCCCTTCATGTAAAGCCTGTCTGTTCTCTCACTGTTCCCCCTTCATGTAAAGCCTGTGAGATGTTTGTACTGTTTAACCTGGGGCGGCAGGGTAGCCTAGTGGTTAGAGTGTAGAGGCGGCAGGGTAGCCTAGTGGTTAGAGTGTAGGGGCAGCAGGGTAGCCTAGTGGTTAGAGAATAGAGGCGGCAGGGTAGCCTAGTGGTTAGAGTGTAGGGGCAGCAGATTTGCCTAGTGGTTAGAGTGTAGGGCGGCAGGGTAGCCTAGTGGTTAGAGTGTAGAGGCGGCAGGGTAGCCTAGTGGTTAGAGTGTAGGGCAGCAGATTTGCCTAGTGGTTAGAGTGTAGGGCGGCAGGGTAGCCTAGTGGTTAGAGTGTAGAGGCGGCAGGGTAGCCTAGTGGTTAGAGTGTAGGGCGGCAGGGTGGCCTAGTGGTTAGAGTGTAGGGGTGGCAGGGTAGCCTAGTGGTTAATTAACGGTAAATTACCGTGAGACACAGCAGTCTTTTGTCTGACAATAACAAGCTGACAAAATGCCATGACTGCCACAGCTCTTCCCTGACCTAGATTCATTTTTGGCTTTGAAAGCAGACATCTCAATTGAGTCCCTCTATTTTACTCTAGAAGTATGCTTAACCGGAGAGGTTCCGGAGAGGTTCCGGCCATTTTTTGGCTTCCACTCATTTCCAGTTTTAGTGGAACTACACAGGACTAGATCCCGTAAGGAGGTGTGAATATTGGTGGGGGAAAAAAACATGTCTGTTATCTCGGTGGCTGTGAAAATACATGATTTAGATTCCGTGGTAGGAAAGATGACGGTGTTTGAGTAAATAATATACGGTCAGCTAGCCTCGTCCTGACTAAGAATAACAAGTTCAGGAAAAACATTCATGTCATTTTGGTCTGGAGTCTCCCCCACCTCACTGGCTACCTCCCGAATGGCCCCATATTCCCTATCCAGACGACTGCTTTATACCAGGGCCAACTGAGCTACATTATCGAGCTACATATATCAATCAGCCCCCTCTCTTCTTCTCATCTCTGCACTGTTCTCCCTTCATGTAAAGCCTGTCTGTTCTCTCACTGTTCCCCCTTCATGTAATGCCTGTCTGTTCTCTCACTGTTCCCCCTTCATGTAAAGCCTGTCTGTTCTCTCACTGTTCTCCATTCATGTAAAGCCTGTCTGTTCTCTCACTGTTCCCCCTTCATGTAATGCCTGTCTGTTCTCTCACTGTTCCCCCTTCATGTAATGCCTGTCTGTTCTCTCACTGTTCCCCCTTCATGTAATGCCTGTCTGTTCTCTCACTGTTCTCCCTTCATGTAAAGCCTGTCTGTTCTCTCACTGTTCCCCCTTCATGTAAAGCCTGTCTGTTCTCTCACTGTTCCCCCTTCATGTAATGCCTGTCTGTTCTCTCACTGTTCCCACCTTCATGTAAAGCCTGTCTGTTCTCTCACTGTTCCCCCCTTCATGTAATGCCTGTCTGTTCTCTCACTGTTCCCCACTTCATGTAATGCCTGTCTGTTCTCTCACTGTTCCCACCTTCATGTAAAGCCTGTCTGTTCTCTCACTGTTCCCCCTTCATGTAATGCCTGTCTGTTCTCTCACTGTTCTACCTTCATGTAATGCCTGTCTGTTCTCTCACTGTTCCCCCTTCATGTAATGCCTGTCTGTTCTCTCACTGTTCCCCCTTCATGTAATGCCTGTCTGTTCTCTCACTGTTCTCCCTTCATGTAAAGCCTGTCTGTTCTCTCACTGTTCCCCCTTCATGTAAAGCCTGTCTGTTCTCTCACTGTTCCCCCTTCATGTAATGCCTGTCTGTTCTCTCACTGTTCCCACCTTCATGTAAAGCCTGTCTGTTCTCTCACTGTTCCCCCCTTCATGTAATGCCTGTCTGTTCTCTCACTGTTCCCCACTTCATGTAATGCCTGTCTGTTCTCTCACTGTTCCCCCCTTCATGTAAAGCCTGTCTGTTCTCTCACTGTCCCCCCTTCATGTAAAGCCTGTCTGTTCTCTCACTGTTCCCCCTTCATGTAATGCCTGTCTGTTCTCTCACTGTTCCCCCTTCATGTAAAGCCTGTCTGTTCTCTCACTGTTCCCCCTTCATGTAAAGCCTGTCTGTTCTCTCACTGTTCCCCCTTCATGTAATGCCTGTCTGTTCTCTCACTGTTCCCCCTTCATGTAATGCCTGTCTGTTCTCTCACTGTTCCCCCTTCACGTAAAGCCTGTCTGTTCTCTCACTGTTCCCCCTTCATGAAAAGCCTGTCTGTTCTCTCACTGTTCCCCCTTCATGTAATGCCTGTCTGTCTCTCACTGTTCCCCCTTCATGTAATGCCTGTCTGTTCTCTCACTGTTCCCCCCTTCATGTAAAGCCTGTCTGTTCTCTCACTATTCCCCCTTCATGTAAAGCCTGTCTGTTCTCTCACTGTTCCCCCTTCATGTAATGCCTGTCTGTTCTCTCACTGTTCCCCCTTCATGTAAAGCCTGTCTGTTCTCTCACTGTTCCCCCTTCATGTAAAGCCTGTCTGTTCTCTCACTGTTCCCCCTTCATGTAATGCCTGTCTGTTCTCTCACTGTTCCCCCTTCATGTAAAGCCTGTCTCTTCTCTCACTGTTCCCCCTTCATGTAATGCCTGTCTGTTCTCTCACTGTTCCCCCTTCATGTAAAGCCTGTCTGTTCTCTCACTGTTCCCCCTTCATGTAAAGCCTGTCTGTTCTCTCACTGTTCCCCCCTTCATGTAATGCCTGTCTGTTCTCTCACTGTTCCCCACTTCATGTAATGCCTGTCTGTTCTCTCACTGTTCCCCCCTTCATGTAAAGCCTGTCTGTTCTCTCACTGTCCCCCCTTCATGTAAAGCCTGTCTGTTCTCTCACTGTTCCCCCTTCATGTAATGCCTGTCTGTTCTCTCACTGTTCCCCCTTCATGTAAAGCCTGTCTGTTCTCTCACTGTTCCCCCTTCATGTAAAGCCTGTCTGTTCTCTCACTGTTCCCCCTTCATGTAATGCCTGTCTGTTCTCTCACTGTTCCCCCTTCATGTAATGCCTGTCTGTTCTCTCACTGTTCCCCCTTCACGTAAAGCCTGTCTGTTCTCTCACTGTTCCCCCTTCATGAAAAGCCTGTCTGTTCTCTCACTGTTCCCCCTTCATGTAATGCCTGTCTGTCTCTCACTGTTCCCCCTTCATGTAATGCCTGTCTGTTCTCTCACTGTTCCCCCTTCACGTAAAGCCTGTCTGTTCTCTTACTGTTCCCCCTTCATGTAAAGCCTGTCTGTTCTCTCACTGTTCCCCCTTCAAGTAATGCCTGTCTGTTCTCTCACTGTTCCCCCCTTCATGTAAAGCCTGTCTGTTCTCTCACTATTCCCCCTTCATGTAAAGCCTGTCTGTTCTCTCACTGTTCCCCCTTCATGTAATGCCTGTCTGTTCTCTCACTGTTCCCCCTTCATGTAAAGCCTGTCTGTTCTCTCACTGTTCCCCCTTCATGTAAAGCCTGTCTGTTCTCTCACTGTTCCCCCTTCATGTAATGCCTGTCTGTTCTCTCACTGTTCCCCCTTCATGTAAAGCCTGTCTCTTCTCTCACTGTTCCCCCTTCATGTAAAGCCTGTCTGTTCTCTCACTGTTCCCCCTTCATGTAATGCCTGTCTGTTCTCTCACTGTTCCCTCTTCATGTAAAGCCTGTCTCTTCTCTCACTGTTCCCCCTTCATGTAAAGCCTGTCTGTTCTCTCACTGTTCCCCCTTCATGTAAAGCCTGTCTGTTCTCTCACTGTTCCCCCCTTCATGTAAAGCCTGTATGTTCTCTCACTGTTCCCCCCTTCATGTAAAGCCTGTCTGTTCTCTCTATTCCACTCCCATTGGCTTTTGTCATTCATCTCTCGCACAGTGACCACACGCACGCACACACGGTCACAGGGGCGGTTAATTTCTTTACTATCAAATGAGGAGAGACAAACTTATCACACAAGTCAGAGTTATTGTTAAACTAAATCTTTATTCTCTTAAGGGAGCAGGTCAATACAACACACATATATAAAGTGTTCTACGAAAATGATGGCTGGTCAACAAATCACCCCCAAATAATTTGTTGAGAGCCCTGAGACAAAAAGTACAAAGGTATTTTATAGCCAAGAAACACCCCTTTCAACCTACATGACGAACAACAGATGTACAGAATGGGTCACAAGGTTAAGATTTGTATGAAAGATACCTATAATTCACAGTAGACAGTATCTGCTATAAATACAGTTGTCATTGTGTAGAGACCAGAGACCAGAGTCTGTCACTTTCTGACCTTAGTTCCTTTGTTTTGTCTTTGTTTTAGTATGGTCAGGGCGTGAGTTGGGGTGGGCAGTCTATGTTTGTTTTTGTATGATTTCGGGATTTGTATGTTTCGGCCTAGTAAGGTTCTCAATCAGAGGCAGGTGTCATTAGTTGTCTCTGATTGAGAATCATGCTTAGGTAGCCTGGGTTGCACTGTTTGTTTGTGGGTGATTGTCTATGTCAGTGGCTTGTGTTCAGCACAGGTCTAATTAGCTTCACGGTCGTTAATTTGTTTATTGTTTTTGTATAGTGTGTTTCAGTGTTCAGTGTTTTGTTTATTATAATTCATCATGAACACAAACCACGCCGCCTTCTCGCCTCTCCTCTTCAGGTGAAGAGGAGGACGACCGTGACAGGTACATCTCTCCCTGGTACGGTACAGAACAGAAACATTAACTCATGTTCTCTGGAATGCTCTTTAGGTTTTTATCACCCAAAAGATAAATAAATCTCCAGTCAGTGTTAAATTTCCCAGAGGCCCATCCTCAGTAGAACACACACAGACGAGTGCTCTATAACAACCCCATGTTCTGTTGCATAAAGCAACCATTTGATGCTATAATAGCATTATAACATCATCTTGTCATTTCCACCATAGCACACACACACACACACACGCACGCACGCACACACATACACACACACAGAGAATTCTAACATTGAGAGTGTTAAGTTTAACACTGGTCCAGTGTCTATGCAGGTCCACACTTTTCAGTGTTAAATGAACATACTGCATTGTGTTAAATTCCCTTAGGTAAGGGGTAATTATTCCTTAAGGTAAACCCAGGGCCCAGTTGCATAAAACTTCATCCCTTAAGGAATACTTGTCCTTTACCTAAGGGAATTTATCTTAAATAATAATTTACCCTTACCTAAGGGAATCTATCTTAAATAATAATTGACCCTTACCTAAGGGAATCTATCTTAAATAATAATTTACCTTT